>NC_061061.1:17069551-17103585 GCF_021917145.1 Hypomesus transpacificus
GGAGCACTGCAGCCAGGAGCAGGGGGCACTGCAGCCAAGAGCAGGGGGCACTGCAGCCAGGAGCAGGGGGCACTGCAGCCAGGAGCAGGGGCACTGCAGCCAGGAGCAGGGGGCACTGCAGCCATGAGCAGGGGGCACTGCAGCCAGGAGCAGGGACACTGCAGCCAGGAGCAGGGGCACTGCAGCCAGGAGCAGGGGGCACTGCAACCAGGAGCAGGGAGCACTGCAGCCAGGAGCAGGGGACTCTGCAGCCAGGAGCAGGGGGCACTGCAGCCAGGAGCAGGGGGCACTGCAGCCAGGAGCAGGGACACTGCAGCCAGGAGCAGGGGGCACTGCAGCCAGGAGCAGGGGGCACTGCAGCCAGGAGCAGGGACACTGCAGCCAGGAGCAGGGGACTCTGCAGCCAGGAGCAGGGGCACTGCAGCCAGGAGCAGGGGGCACTGCAGCCAGGAGCAGGGGGCACTGCAGCCAGGAGCAGGAGCACTGCAGCCAAGAGCAGGGGGCACTGCAGCCAGGAGCAGGGGGCACTGCAGCCAGGAGCAGGGACACTGCAGCCAGGAGCAGGGGGCACTGCAGCCAGGAGCAGGGGGCACTGCAGCCAGGAGCAGGGGGCACTGCAGCCAGGAGCAGGGACACTGCAGCCAGGAGCAGGGGCACTGCAGCCAGGAGCAGGGGGCACTGCAGCCAGGAGCAGGGGGCACTGCAGCCAAGAGCAGGGGGCACTGCAGCCAGGAGCAGGGGGCACTGCAGCCAGGAGCAGGGACACTGCAGCCAGGAGCAGGGGGCACTGCAGCCAGGAGCAGGGGGCACTGCAGCCAGGAGCAGGGGCACTGCAGCCAGGAGCAGGGGGCACTGCAACCAGGAGCAGGGAGCACTGCAGCCAGGAGCAGGGGGCACTGCAGCCAAGAGCAGGGGGCACTGCAGCCAGGAGCAGGGGGCACTGCAGCCAGGAGCAGGGGGCACTGCAGCCAGGAGCAGGGGCACTGCAGCCAGGAGCAGGGGGCACTGCAGCCATGAGCAGGGGGCACTGCAGCCAGGAGCAGGGACACTGCAGCCAGGAGCAGGGGCACTGCAGCCAGGAGCAGGGGGCACTGCAACCAGGAGCAGGGAGCACTGCAGCCAGGAGCAGGGGCACTGCAGCCAGGAGCAGGGGGCACTGCAGCCAGGAGCAGGGACACTGCAGCCAGGAGCAGGGGGCACTGCAGCCAGGAGCAGGGGGCACTGCAGCCATGAGCAGGGGGCACTGCAGCCAGGAGCAGGGACACTGCAGCCAGGAGCAGGGGGCACTGCAACCAGGAGCAGGGAGCACTGCAGCCAGGAGCAGGGGCACTGCAGCCAGGAGCAGGGGGCACTGCAACCAGGAGCAGGGAGCACTGCAGCCAGGAGCAGGGGGCACTGCAGCCAAGAGCAGGGGGCACTGCAGCCAGGAGCAGGGGGCACTGCAGCCAGGAGCAGGGGGCACTGCAGCCAGGAGCAGGGGCACTGCAGCCAGGAGCAGGGGGCACTGCAGCCAGGAGCAGGGGCACTGCAGCCAGGAGCAGGGGGCACTGCAGCCAGGAGCAGGGGGCACTGCAGCCAGGAGCAGGGGCACTGCAGCCAGGAGCAGGGGGCACTGCAGCCAGGAGCAGGGGCACTGCAGCCAGGAGCAGGGGGCACTGCAACCAGGAGCAGGGAGCACTGCAGCCAGGAGCAGGGGGCACTGCAGCCAGGAGCAGGGGGCACTGCAGCCAGGAGCAGGGGCACTGCAGCCAGGAGCAGGGGGCACTGCAGCCATGAGCAGGGACACTGCAGCCAGGAGCAGGGGGCACTGCAGCCAGGAGCAGGGGGCACTGCAGCCAGGAGCAGGGGACTCTGCAGCCAGGAGCAGGGGCACTGCAGCCAGGAGCAGGGGGCACTGCAGCCAGGAGCAGGGGGCACTGCAGCCAGGAGCAGGAGCACTGCAGCCAAGAGCAGGGGGCACTGCAGCCAGGAGCAGGGGGCACTGCAGCCAGGAGCAGGGACACTGCAGGCAGGAGCAGGGACACTGCAGCCAGGAGCAGGGGGCACTGCAGCCAGGAGCAGGGGCACTGCAGCCAGGAGCAGGGGGCACTGCAGCCAGGAGCAGGGGACTCTGCAGCCAGGAGCAGGGGACTCTGCAGCCAGGAGCAGGGGGCACTGCAGCCACCACAGCAGTGCCCGGGGGCCAGGTCCAAGTGCACAGCCATGCCCTGGCCAGGGACATGCAAAATACAGCCATTGTTTTCCGTACATTTTTACACAGGGGTTCTTTCACGAAAGGCAAGTGTCAGCGTCTAACCCAATAAATAATATTGTTCTAATTGTTCATATTCTTAGTAGCATTTAACGACAAAACAGAGAAAACTCTAACATGAACACAACAGAAAAAAAAATTACCCAGCACCGAAACTGGAAATGAATTACTGTCACAGAGTGACCAAAGATTGTCCACCTCCAACAGAATCGCTGCGGTGTCTAAATTGGTGTGATCTGGATGTGAGGATGACCAGGAAGACAAAACACTCCTGGTAATGTTCAAATGTGGACCTGCAAAGGAGTGAGTTTGGCCCGCCGTAACTGACTCTTATCTGCTGTCAATACTAAACGGCTGCATAGATAAAAACTGGAAATTATTGTGTCAATTCAGGCTACTGGCAATTGTGCTGTTTGTGTCACAATTCATGGGGATGGAGCAGTGTAAAGAACAAAGAAACGAGGGAGAGGTGAAGCAGGAGGGACGACTGCGGCCCAAATTAGACGAGTGGATGATGACAAGGTAAAAGAAATAACGGGAAAATAAATAAAATATAGAAAAAAACGAGAGACAGAAAAGAAATGAGTAAATTGTAGGCTACTGCTATTTCAGCCGAGGCTACCTCTTAGCCTACAACTAACAACCGCTTTCTAAAAATACCAAATACATACAACGTCAGACCCAGCTCTCCATCACGGTCAAGTGTGAAATGTGTAACAGGGTTATGTTGGGGGGGGTGGTTGGCTTGTTCACGAGCGATAGGCGGAGGAGAAGAGGAAAAGAAGGAGGGAAGGAGAATGAGAACAATTGGGAAAGGGGTGTTGAGGGAGAGAGATCTAGGCTTGGGATTAAGGAAGGAGTGCGGGCGAGAGGAGGAGGATTAGGGGTGTGGGTGAGCCAGGGACAAAGTGACGGAGGACTGGGGAGAAAGAGGGATGAAGAGAGAGTGAAAGAGAAGAGACCCCGACTTGGGCTTTGATGGAAAGATCTCTGGGATGAAAAGATGTATTTTTCCTCCGTTGTCCTCCCTCTCCTCCAGGGCAACTTCACCCTAGCTCTCCTCCTTTCCACTCCCTTCTTCCTCTGCCGAGTACAAGACAGGTAGGAAAGCTAATCGAGCCAGACAGCCTGCTCTCTGCTCCCACTCACAGGTCGAGGTGAGGTACTACAGTCACTGCTGACTTCTCTACCCTTATCTATCAGTGGATCTATCAATCTGGCAATGTGAAGGTGGGGCCATGGGGGCTAGTGGTCTCCACATGGACCTGGAGATAAATCTGGAGGTAAGGAGCTTCTGGGTCTGGTTCTGGGTCTGGCTCTGAGTGGTGGTCGACGGTGGCCCCTAGCTTTGTGATGGTCATTGTGGAAGATCCCATAAGAGAGAAACCATGACGACCGTACGCAGTGTCACAACCTGAAGCATTACACAGGGTGATGGTGGAAGAGGTGTGAGCGGCAACAGAGGATTGTGAGTGTTCAGCGTACTTTCCCCACTGTACCGTGTATGTTATGTGTGAGAGAGACAGTGTGAAAGAGAGTAAGAGTAAGAGAGAGACAGAGAGAAAGAGGTGACCACAGAAGAGAGAAAGGAAGGAAGGAAGGAAGGAAGGAAGGAAGGAAGGAAGGAAGGAAGGAAGGAAGGAAGGAAGGAAGGAAGGAAGGAAGGAAGGAAGGAAGGAAAGAAGGAAGGAAGGAAGGGAAAAAAATAAATTGGTGTGTTGTGTTTGAATGTCAGAATATGTGTGTGTGTGTCCTGGTAAGATACCACGTTTGTTGATCTTACGTGGGCCGTGGTAGAGGTGGGAGAGGGTCATAATTTAAGGGTCGGGGTGTTAATTTACTGTTAATTTCAGGCTGAACGAGAGACCAAAGTCTGTGAAGACCGTAAGTAAAACAACAACCAAACCTCAAAGATAAATTAAACGACAATCATCATTCCTTGCCTCTCACTCTTACTCTCCTTTTCCTCATCCCTCATTCTTCCTCCACCACCTTTCCCCTCCCCCCCGTCCCCACGGCAACCTCCCCCCGCCACTGTTTGACCACAGAGGTCACCGCGTCTCCCGGGGTCATCTGTCTGGGATGAAGCAGACCTCTGACCCCTGAGCTTGATCGTATTCTAACCACCCCGAGACCACAGACACCATCACAGGAGGGACGGGAGTGTCAGCAAGCACAAGAGGCCCTCTTTCATTGTGGTCATTTTTGATCAATTTATCACTTCTTCCTTGTCACCAGCTGAAGCCCTCTTTCCGCAGATAACGCCTCCTGGCCTCGTGACAGCGTCCGAAGGAGAGACGAGACGCAGATTGCCGATGCCGTGTTTTCATCTGATTACGGCCATTTATCAGGTCATCGATAAAGCGATGCTTGTGAATCACTTTGGGTACTATTCTATAACCAAGAGTGGGAAATTATGCAGGACGTCAGATGTGAGGGGAAGTGATGCGCCCCTTTGCTATTTCTCTGTTCAAAATGAATATAATTCAAATGTGTGTGGAAGAAGTATTCACAACTACTCACACAGTTAAAATAGCAATGATCCAACGAAATGCTCAAATATGTGACCATTTTAAACTGAATGACCAAAGACTGGATTTAAAATCAAAATTGAAACCACAATGGGTGTGATGATACTCCTTCTACTACTGCACAAAAATCAAACAATGTAAAAAAATGAATAATACAAAAGGAATGAAAGAAAGAAAAAATCTTAAATGTTTACTATTTGTTTAAAAGTTAAAATATAAGTAGGCCTACATTCAAATTTACATGAATCATGAATCAGCATTTTAGATTTTTTTTCATTGAAGGAACATAAATTATCCAGTAAAAAAAAAAAGTGTCAAAGTGAAACTTTCACTAATGTAACCTAAATTGTGAAAGAAATATTACAATAGTGAATAGCCTGCGTGGACAAACGTTCAAATTTGGTGCATGGTCTAACCGGTAAGCGTTGTCATAAAAATGGTGCGACGTGCAATTGCAATCTTTCCGCCTTAATTGAGGAACTGGCCATGCGCCCTTTGACCCTGGGGGTCGTTACTGCATTGTGCACGGGGCCACAGAGAACTGGCAGACCATTTGGGAAAGGACTCGTGCGCAGAAAATGGATTAACGTCTGTATGGCCTGTGGTGCTGATACTGATTGGAAATACAACAGCAATATGAGGAAATGTATTGAAAGGATTCTTCATGGACGAATAATCTTTAACACCGCATGCAGTTGAGTCTATACTGTAGCCTAACAATATTCCATAGACAACCTTGGCCTGGGTTTTGCTGATAAGTTGAACACAAACTGATTCAAATAATCAAAACACCAAGTGCTTTTTGTTTCAAATTTAGAGTGTTATGTATCACATACACCAGCTTGTTTAGGAGGACCGTAGTAAAATGTACCGTCTCAGTAACCTAAAATAATGAATGAATTGATAGCTTACAATAAAATAAAAAATAGCTAGGCTACATAAATTATTGGAGAGATACTGCAGCCGAAAATCCAGTAAACCCACAATAGAGTATGTTGACATCTTAAATATATCATTTGGAGTTCAACCGTTTTAAAAGACAACCTATTAGCTAATTTAACGGTCTGTCAATTACAAATGAAGTCTAACAGTGTAAATCGTGCTCTAAGGTTTCAAAGGCTAGTTCAGTGTAAATAGTCTGTTTCACATAACTTAAAGCCTACTTTCCACCTTCACTTTTCTACATTCACAATGATAGGTCATATACTCAGCATTTTAACACTTGATCTAAATAGGCAACGTTCAAATGATCTTTTGAAACGAATTAAATCATGTTCTTTAGCCTATGTCTAAAAGTTAGACTATATTAACAATTCTATTTTCATGTGGCCATATTTTACTTTTCTCGAATGCTCCATTGGGCTGATTCAAACTTACATTGTCGTCGTGCTTTTCACTCGTCATACATTTAATATGTAATTTTATATTATTACAAACCGACATTACTGTCATGTCCTTTCAAATGGTTTTATTTAGGAAGCGCCTAATAAGACATCGGTTGTTGTTTTCGAGATGTTAGCAACATTTTCAAATGATGGGAAATAGGCTAAGAAAATAATGTCCAATCATTTTTATGGTGTCCTAGAAAAACATGTAGTAGGCTACGTGTGGGCTACATGGATTTTTACCAGATGTGCAAAAGAGAGCAGCCAAACCTCATGTTCTCCGCTCCTTTGTGTAAATTACTTTAGTGAAAATAACATATTTTTTAAGTGGCTAAAACAGGCTGAAGTTGGTTGAAGAAACGCCATACTTATTTTTATGTAGGTTGTTGAGTATGCAAGGGTTTATGAATAGCTTAAGTGTAAGCTTGTCAGCGTTGGAAATTTGATTAGCGCTGTTGCTTGGAAAATTACTTATGTTCGTTATTATTATAAATTATTTAGAAATGTTCATGTTTAATTAAGGCATTCTCAGTTAAACATAAACAATGCATGATGAATTGTACAAAAAAGTTTTTGCAACGTCTACACAGGTGTTTAGATTTAAGTTCATTAATAGGCAAAATGCAAATATGAATGTGGATGGCAATTGTAAGCTAATTACATTTGCGATAAGTCAAATGTGAACAAATTGGGCACACACATATTCTCTCTCTCACACACACACACACACACAAACACACGCACGTTGACAAAAGGTGTCCCAAATTTAAAAAAAGAGGATATAAAATTGTATATAATTTTCTCGCCTTAAACAATCACTAATAGACAGGTTTACAGTAGACTTAAAAGCTATACAAGCCTAGGTCTTTCACAAATGTCAAACTTGGAAAAGTTAAATGTCTACCCTAGCTGGATGATTATAGGCAACAGTACAAGTGGCTACAATTGTTTCACCCCGTTGTGATCTCCTGAACAAAGTTAGAACATTACAATATGCTAGTAGGCTACACAAAACCATATTTGAAGTTTAGTTTAAAGTCATGACAGGTGAAACGGCGATGTGATGAAAATGCACATAGCTAGCCTGGCAAACTGGACACACAGCCTATAGCCAACAGCTCAACTAGGCCTACACTTTCCCTGCTTCCAATAGATTTGATTGGCCTGCTGACCACTCTCGTGCATTTACTCTCTTCATTAACATTTACGCCACAATTTCTTATAGCTTTTTCGCCTTCATGGGTCTGTTTTCCCTACCCGTATTGCCTTTCATGTCTGCCTGTCCCTGTAACACAGGCCATATCACGTGCTGACTTTTGATTAATCACACAATATTTGCAATTTGCTTGTTACAGTTGCACGGCTAAAACTCTCTATCTCACACACACACACACACACACTTAAAAGGAAAGTAGTGTAGGTGACAGGCCTATAAGCAAAATCTATTTTCAGCTCGCATGCCATGGCTTCAAATCAGTGATATAGCCTTAACGCTCAACCACAAAATATAACACCAGTCAACAGTCGTGAATTAGTCGGTTGTCTTTTCACGATGTCTCCCGTTCTTAAATTTTGCTTTAGTAATAATGCAATGGGTCATTTTGGCAATTAGCCTGTAAGCTCCTCTGTTGTGCATCGTGAAAAGCTCCGTTCGAAAAGGAGACCGTAGCTGCACCGGCACAATGACAAAACCAGCCGGTTTAGGAGTGTCCGTGTCCCGTTTCCACTGCTGTTCTGCCGGTGCCTGCTCAGAGCTAGGACTTATAAAGCCGAAATCCCCTCCTCTTAATTGATTTTCTCATAATTAACTTAGTCTGTCCATCGATTTCCTTTCGCCAGGGTAGGGTATCAACGGTTCCACGCTAACTGCTACCCATGTAGGGGCCGTGTTATTGTGCTGTTATCTACAGGGATCGGGGATCCACGAGAAATCGACCACATTGATTATAAATCCTTGTCTACACAACTAAATTTGACGAAGCTTTATACGGCTACATTCAGGGACAAATGAAGGTATAGCATAGCCGGCATGTAGCCTCTGCATTAAGGTGAGGCTAGGTTGGAAACCACAATTAAGGTACTACAACAACAAAGGACCTTATCGACAATAGGCATTCAAAAAGAAATCAAGCTGCTTTAAGGCTCTGATGATAAAAACGCATCCGAATAACCATCATCATAACCTACTCTGGTGTCAGAGACCCCCCCCCCCTCCCAGGTTGCAATTCCATATTCAAATCTCAATAGCATAATCGCAAAATGTATACAAAATACAAATCTGAGAAATGATAAAATATGCATTTGAACACGTGGATTAATTCTGTTTCGGCACTGTAGAAAAAACTTGCACTTAGAAGCACGTGCGGCGTGCATGCATAATGCACAACGACCCCATATTCCAAAATCGAATATTCCCGCGAATGACTACAGGTAATTCAGCATGCAGAACAAGCCAGTCACAACGCCATTCGCCCACTGATCGCAAGAGGGCAAGGGGCGGGTAGGTGAGAAAGAGAGAAGGGTTGCCCCTATGAATTAATTTCTATCAAATCAATAAAAGAAAGAAAAGCCCTGCCCCGCGCAAGAAATCATTAAGGTCGATATTCTTCTGTTCATCTCTTTTCCCCTCTCTCCCAGTACACTGCCTGAACTTTGTAGGCTATACACACACCGACACGGGACCATAATCTTCATGTTTAGAATTCATATATAAATGAAAAATAGACTTATTGAGAAGGAAAGTATCGCGGGAATAAACGGTGTACAGAGAGGGAGGGTTAAAAGGAGACAGGCGAAAGAGGAGGAAGCATTATGCAAAGATAAGTTATCACAACTGAACCCCTAAAATCTTTTTTTGGATGTGGAAAATTTACCAGTGCTTCCATCGGTGAATGTCTCTATCCCCGCCATGCGAGCTGCCTGTCTGGACACGAGAGGGATGGAGAGCAAAGATGGGGGAGAGGAGGGAGAGGTATGGGGAGACAGAGGTGTGTGTAGGGGGCCAGTGAAAAGGGAGGACGGACAGAAGGGGGAAAATGATATGGGGTGGGGGATCAGAATTAGAAACTAGGGGAGGTCAGAAGTGAAGGGGGGTCGTCTGGAGTTTGGGGGGGGGGGGGTCTGAGGCACGCGCGCTTGCCCCGTATGGTAACACCCTAACCTTTCATGTCTCCCTCACGTTTCCTCATTGTCCCCCCCTCTCTCTCCATCTCTCCCCACGCAGCTAGGGCTCCAATCTCTCACTCTCGACGTGTGTCTCTCAGTGGTTTCCATGGTGACATAGTGGCTGTGGTGCTGCTGAAGAGAAAGAGGCGCGTGCACAAGGAAGGGGAGAGAGACCGAGGGAAGGGTCATTTGGAAGAACAGCGATTTCCAAATGTAAATGAAAACAAGTTCAAATTCAACGTGCAAACACCCACAAAAATCCGTAAGATTACATTGTGGCATTTCATCCATTTAAAAATTAGCCAACCAACTGAAAACGCTGTATTTTAAACGTAATTTATCTACGACAAGCATGCCTTCCACTGCATCTTCCACCGAATAATTACTACTCAAATTTAACAGTTAAGGTTTAACAACCAGCTCTTGAAAAATATTGCTGGGACGACACCAAAATGCTGCATCATTCACAGCCAAGAGAAGTTTCTTTAAAAGCCTTGGATATGCAGCAGGCCGCATGCACTCTTTTGAATAACGGACCTCCTCAAATTGCCTATTCATCTACACATGCTGCCATCTACAGGCCAGGACCGGATCTGACGGTGTCCGTGAAGCAGACTGAAGGGCTTGCTACTACCACAGATAGATGAACGCTACAGGTCAGGTTTCCATTGTATGTAAATGTGAATTCGATTTGCATTCTCATTAGTTATAAAATTAACTATCCCGAGTTCGCAAGGCATGTATGCAGACGCCTCTTGTTTTCAAAACAACAATCGTAAAGAACGTACCGTTTTTATATACATCAAGTACCACTTTGAACACTGCAGGCTTGATTAAATCCCAGGGGAAGAATCATTAAAACGCCATTATATTGAACTCATTTCAATTCAAACCCACAGTGAAAACGCTTGTAATTTACTTCAAGATAACTGGATAATGTGATGTCAGGGCATACAGTATATACAGGATAGGATGAATCCAACCCCAAGTGGGTTACAGAGTCTATCAGCTTTAGATGATACGTTTCGATAGCACACTGATTTCAGCTGGGGATACACAATATCAGTTGAGTCTCCATCCAATCAAAGAGGTGCAAGGAACACCTGGGGACTGGGGAAGTGGTTCCCTATAAGGTTCACAGGAGGGATGTACAATGCTCTGTCATACAAGCCAAAACACTGGCTCTTTGTCCTACAATACCAGGCAATTTCCTCTATAACAACAGATGATCTTATATAGTATAGGCTTCTGGGCTTCTAAAGACTTTCCCAAATAAATCTACTTATTGACAGTATCATTTCACCACCGGCAGACACATGAAATACAGTATGCACATAATTGAACATTTTCACGGAACATTGTACTCTCAAAATCACACTTGGCGAGACGTAATCACAAAACAACGGGCTACTTCGAAAAACAAATAGAGTTTTTATTCTTTGCTCGACTTGCTAGAAAAGCAAGAGAAGAAACAGCATCCTGCGCTGTTCTTTTCCTGGTACTCCTCCTCTCCCTCCCTCTCCCCAGCCCTCTCTCCCGGCTGATCCGTCACCAGCAGACAGCACGACTCCAGGGGCTCCGAGTCGATGCGGCTGTCGCAGCCCTCCTCCGCCTCCGTCTCTATGACAACGGTCTCCTTGACCCCGGCGGCAGCGACGTTGACCTGGACTCGGATCTGGTCGACGTCCCTGACGCTGATTGGCCGGGGGCTGTCGGGCTGGGCGGAGCAAGGGATGGCGCTGTCGTCGGGGGCCTGGGCGACAACAGTGGCGGTCCAGGCGGGGGTCTGGCACTGGGCCAGATCTTCAGGGCAGAACCCCGGCTCGAAGATGGAGACACGGGAGGGATTCGACCACTGTGCTTCCTGCTCTCCCTCATCCAGGACACGCTGCTGGGTCGGTGAAGAGCTCATAGGAGCTAGGACTGAGTCGGTGTCTGTGTCCAGGCTGAGGTCAGACAGGTCAGGGGTGGACAGGCGGTCCAGGTAGGAGGCAGGGGGCGGAGATCTGCTGGAGGGGGGCGACAGTCGATTGTCTCCTCCGTGGCAGCTTGCTCTGGAGAGAGCTGAGGAGTCATCCAGGCTCAGGTCCATGTCTGAGTGAGGAGAGCTCTTCATCACAAGCACATCAGACGCCTGAAGACAGGAGGGAATCTGCTCACAGGTTTGGATGTCTCCACTGCAGTGAGACACTTCAGCCAGCTTCTCATCGTGGCCACGGTCCTGAAAAGAGGGGGCAACCGGACCCCCAAGAGAAGCCGCATGCAGAAGGCTCGTAGAGCCAAGATGAGCAGCGGTCTCCAGAGAGACAGTGGGCAGGTGGTAGGGCTCTTTCACAAATGGCAGGTGTGAAACTGATGCCTCGTAGCTCTTCTGGCTCTCAGCCTCAATCTTTTTGACCGGTGAGTCATTGACAGAGACTGGCTCCTCAAAGAGAAAGTCAGTGCGAAGGACTGGACCCTCAAAGCAGCCTTTGAGTTGGGCCTCTAAATCCCTGCAGGGGTCTGTGTTTGTGCGTCTGGGCCTTCCTGTGGTTGTCCCTGAACCTGATTCCTGGTATGGTTCTGAGAGGACTAGGGATCCAAACATCTCTGAACTCCCCATGGCAGGCCTGGGGCAGTCTGGCTGCCCATCCAGGAACAGTGACTCAGATAACGGCAGCGATGGGCCGATCAGGTTTTTCTCAGGGGGTTGGTCCCCCTTACATTTCTCCATGTCCGCTGAATTGTGAAGGTTGTAATATGCCACGGCCTTACACAGGACAATATATTCGGCATTTATTCGGACAATAACATGGTTTCGGAATAAACGGTAGTTATGGTAACAGAAATGCGTGACGAAATAATGTTTTCGTCAAAACAAAGGCCTGCAGGTTACATTTGTAGCGTACGTAAAACAAAGACACAGGTAGCCTACCACGATACTTTTGTAGCCTAGTCTATCGTTTCAAAAAAGTGACTTATTGCCGAAAATGTATTTCAGTCGGTGGATATATAGAAGATTAGAGCTATAAACTGGAAAACAGTTGGTTAGCCTAGCTATAATCTACTGTAGGCAGCAGGTGGGTGATTAGAGACGATAATTATAGCTAATCTAGAAGAATAATTGCAAAATAGATCATTTATTTTTAAATAGGCCTAAAGCCTATTTAAAGGTTATTGGCCTAAAGGTTATTGTGCAAACCGAAGTCGATTTTTGTCACCGGAATGTTTGTGGTTTGTATTCATTAGCCTACCACGCTTCATTTTTTTGTTTAACGAAATGTTACTTTACCAATTCACCACGTAACGCCATTGTACCCTATAGTGCACTCTATCAATGTTAGGCAAGCGGTTTGCTCAGTGGCATGATAGACCGAGGCACTATAGCACGGCCGTGAGTGGCTCCTATTTCAATAAATTAACTTAAGCAAATGCCTGCCAATTAAGAAATTCATACAATCCCATGTTTCATATGAGTCCAATTTAGGTTAAGACCAGACACTTACCCTTTCATCCGAATTATTCCGTAATCAGAACTCACCGTTAAATCAGGTTACTCAAAGTAGTAGTTTATGGGCTACATGCCTAGTCTGACTCTCCATCGAACAAGTAGGCATACGCTAAACATTTATGCCGTACAGGCCTACAAAAAAAATAGAAGTTTGCAGCACACAAATACACACACACACACACACATCACCTTTTCGACATAGATTTTATTTTCAGCAGAAATAGAAATAATTTTCTTCAAATTTATTAAATTAAGATTACACACAAAAAGAAACATCCCTTCTTGCCATGCCAACACAAAATCTCCAACTAAGTACTAAACAAAGGTTTCCCCCATCGATTTTTTTGTTGTTATTTTTTCATACACAGCCTACATTGCATTACAAAGCTTACTTAGGAATTTATATACCAAAAGAATAATAGAAGAAAAATAGAAACCACGCACAAAAAAACGTGTCCCAAGTTCCCCTCTGTAGGTCTTTAACTCTAGACTGGAGAGCCCCTGAGTTCCAGACTAAAAGCCACAGTGGTCGTTGGTTTCCGTAAGTCCCGCTTGCATGAGGGGACTTGGAGCACGGAGGCCTTATTGATCGTGGTCTATGAGTGAAGTCCAGGCATTAGTTCCAGCAGGGTGAGTAGACAGCTGCCTGTGAGCCACCGTAGTGGGTCTACAGGACAAGGCTGAGTGGACCTGGGATGTGCCCTTTTGATTTTGATCTCCCACAACATCGCCTCTATTGAACGACACACTGTCGTGTGCTTTGCCTACTTTGGAGGAGGACTCTCAGCCGAGGCCTAGCAGGAAGGGTTGTGTTATCCCTGTTGCTGGTAAAACAGCTTGTCCCTGATGAATCTGAAAATGGTTGGCTAAGGCCCAGAGGTAATCACTGCTATCATCTTGTGGCACCTGCCATGTCCACTGACCACCGCAGTGATGGGACTACCAGTGTTTGAGATCAGTGTGTGTGTGTGTGTGTGTGTGTGTGTGTGTGTGTGTGTGTGTGTGTGTGTGTGTGTGTCAAGGCTACACACAGAGCGTCCATAGGGTTCACTATCTCACCATCTGGTTTCCATTCTCCTTGGACCCTCAGAGGTCAAAACCTAAAGAACAAGCTCTCGGTCTCTGCCTTCTCCTTCTCCCTACTAGTATCCCCAAGCTCTAACCTTGTAAATCATGCATTGCAATGAAAACTAAGTTCTCACCCTACAGATCAATCTCACCTTTCAGGGCAGCTCACATATATAAAACGGAAAAAATAGCAAGACACACAGAGCCCCGTTGGCATTCACACAGTGCGCCAGACTGTTTCAATGGTCTCCAGGCTTCAGTGACTTATAGGCAGGTCTTCGTTTTGAGTGCGCTTAACGGCAGTCTCTTTTTCCTCAACGGTGTGCCCTGTGAACGCTGACATCAACTGTCCTAGTCAAGTTGGTCTTCTCCTTTTTCTGTCGAATTGGACATCTTCTCGAGGAGGGTTTCCCCAGAGAGAGTAGGCGCGGGAGGGCGTAACCTCTGAGACTCAGGAAGGGGGAGAAATCATTCCTTTTGGGTTTCTTCCCCTCCCGGTCTCCGTGATCATGACCTGTGGAGCAAGCATCGTTAGAATGTCTGTTGATGAACAGATATGACAGAAGCAGCTCTCTGCGTTTCCTGTCGCGTTTATAAAAGTGTGCAAGGTCTGCCACCTAGTGGCTGATAACTGCAATTCCACAATGTTGAATCAGGTGCTGAGGAGAATGGCAACTCTCTCAAATAACAGTTGTCCATAATCAAAAGCATAATCTCTTCCAAAAAAACACTTAGGCTTCCCTACATCATCAACCTCCGTGACATAACCAACAGACCCTGCGGTCCTGCAAGCATAAAGACGGGCGTCGGCCCCCCATCAGGCATGCCTCACCTCTCCCCTCCCCACCAGGAGGCGCCGTTCTGCCCCTGGAGCAGCACCTTGCGGCCCTCCTCGTAGTCATCCTGGTCCACGCTTATCAGCAGGCGCACGCCCTCCTGCCCCGCTGCCATCCTCATGGAGTCGGTGATGAAGACTCCCTTGAGAGCTTCCAGGAGAGCCCCGCTCAGGTAGTCTCTCCAGAAGGCCTCCAGGTTCTCCAGGTCGGTGAACTTGATGTCGCAGACGATGGAGCCCAGGTCGCGGGTGCGTAGCAGGGAGCTGGCCCGGCTGAAGAGCTCAAACTGGCGCTCCAGCGGCTGCCGCTTGTTGGAGGAGACGCCGCTGCGCAGGGCCGACTCGTGCTCCAGGTACTCGGCCCGCACCCGCAGTCGTACTTCTGGGGGGGGTGGAGGGGTGGACGGAGGGTGAGGGTTGGAGGGGGAAGACAGGAGGAATGAGAAGGGGTGAAGGGGTAGGAAGAGAAAGAAGTGAGTAAAATAGTGGTGAAAGAATGAAAGGTCAAGGGGGGGGGGGGGGGGGGGTCAAGTGAATCGTAGGAAAACAGAGGGATATGTTTAGGACACAGAGAGAGAAAGGGGGAGAGGGTAAGAGAGAGGGAGGATGAGCAAGTGGGTAGTATAGGGGGATTTAAACAGGGGTTAAAGGAAAGGACAGGTAGAAGAGGCAGAAAGGGGCACATTGTTCAGGGAGACAGTGGACATCAAGAGGAAAGTGGGGCACATTGAGTCAGAGAGAGGGGACAAAAAAGACAAACAATAATAAAGTTAAGTTAATGATTTGAGGTTTGCAGTTTTGAATTATCTACTTAACCCTTCTATTGTCCTGTGGTTGTAGCCCAAATTCTATTCAAACCTAATAAAAATTAAATAAAAACTAAATAAAACATGAATCTAAGTACATGGTCTAATGTAGCTTTTTAAAATGACAAATTAAAAAAATCAAGTCTTTTTTGGGGGGGGGCTGCCACAAAAATAAGTAAAGCCTATTGTCTTAGGGTCAATGTATATGATAGATGTTGAAAATAGCAGCCATGGCAACCATTGGGCAGCCAATGTCATTTATAACTATTTGGTTTTGCTATTTGGTATTCTACACTTACAGCTGTAACATTGCATATGAACGTGAAATTTAGCACAGAGGTTTAGTTGAGCTATGAGATAAACTGACCCAAAGGTAATAGGCGTTAGTATATCTTAAGACAATAGGAGGGTTAAATTACACCAAGCAGACTAGACTGAAAGGAGTGGTTCATAAACTGTGGCAAAAAAAAAAATAATTGAAAAATTACTGGTACAGGCAACTAAAGCAGCACTAACTGTATTTAATAACCAAAAAGGTTTCCATTTGGGGCTTTGTTTGAATTGCCAGACTTAAGCTGAGACCTGTTTACAGGAAGCAGCTAAACAAAGAAGAGAAAGGCCTGAAAGATGTCAAAGTGTTTGGGAGACAGCTGAGATGTGGGGAATGACACCCACCAGTACTGCGCTTACAGGCAGGTTCCTGTTGGGCACGTTACAGTCACCAGCACCAGTGTTTGAATGTGTTGGGCTCTGGTTGAACAGCTGTGGTTTGAAAATGTTTACTCGGGAATTCCAACAAAAAACCACTCCACCATTGTGCGATAGACCTAACCTGGTCATTAGTCTCTCTTGCGAAAAACAGGGACTGGTTTTAGTGCCTAGCAACTGAACGGGCTAAACTCATATTGAACATGAGCACATATGACTTCAGCCAGTCAAGAGGGTCGTTTTTGAAAGCCTTCGTGGGATGGAACTGAATGGCAAAGAAAAAGCGATGCGAGCCCGAATGCAGGCCAGGGAAACGAGACTGGTTTCAGGGCTAGAACCTACATAGAACCTTCTAGTAAGTTCTGCATGGGGGATTGTGAAGTTCATTGGGAGAAGTCCTAGTTCCACACCGACAAGGGTATGGAGGTCATGCAACAGCACAGTGAGAAGGGGAGGTTCAGAGGATACATACTGTACAGAGCTTGTGTACCGCTGCTATCCTCCACTGCGCCACAGCTTCCAGCTGAACCAGTGGCATGACGGCGGCTGAAAGCAAAAACCCTGCCCCTGCCACCCCCACCCTCCTCACCTACAGATAGAGACAGTTTGGCTACCCGCCCCTACCCCTACCCCTACCCCTACCCCACAAACAAAGACACACTTCACCCAACTCTCCTCGCCTGTAGACAGACATAGTTTGACTAACCCCATGCATTTGACTTTGATCAGAATGGAGCTCAAGGTGACAGTTCTGTTGACCTGCCTAGGCCAACCTGACCAAACAACAATGTCCCCCTTCAGTGAAAAACAAACAAACAAAATAACAAATAAAAGTTTGAAAACAAAATTACCTGAACAAGAACAAATAAGTGAAAAGAAAAATTGGATTCTGAAAGTACCCATGTAATGATTTGACAATGCCCTGTTAGAAGAGCACACAGATGAACAGCAGGATAACTGCATGTATTTGAGTCAGAGACCAAGCTGGGCGTGCATACAGAGTACATGAACCCTCGTCAAAGCACCAAGAACCAGGGTTTTATCCATTTGTCCCCTAAGTTTTCAGTTGAGCGAAGGATAGAACTGAACCGTTTAAATCCGGTGTTGGAATTCAAGAATTTATGATGCGCTTTCTTTGAGAACATTTGAGACTGGGTAAAAACCAAAAACTGGTTCTTGCTTTCTGAGCATCATACAACTACTGTATAATGAAGAGAAACATACAGACTGACTAGGTCACTGGTCCTAAAGGGAGATTATTAAAAGTTGCCCTAAAATGTTCTGATGTAACAGTCAACATTGAGGACATGTCTGAGAATACAATAATGAGTAAGAAACAATATATTCTTACAATTAAGTATTTGGATTTCTACGTATATATGAAAGATTGCGATTAATGATGGTAACGTTGACTAGGTAAGTTTGCACACAAATGAACTGAATACAGAAGGTGTTTGGAAGGACGTTGTTCTCTTTGTTCAGCAAGGCAAAAGTATAGTACAGGCACATGAAACATTTGCTTTTTACATTTCACCACTGGTACACAAGTAGTTCAATACAGTCTTAACCTAAGATTTGAAAAACAAGAGAGGGGTTTTATCAATAAAAAATGTTTTTCAAAACCACCACGTTTCTTAGCAAGATCTTTGTGGCTATTCTCTTGGTTAAACAGTTGTGTATAGAACTATGGGTCATCTCTGAAATGCAGACAACCTTAGCCTCTGAGACTGTGGGGGGGGGGGGTGGTTCTACTCTCAGGAAGATCCAGTATCAGTAAAGGTATCACATAGCAGGTTGTGCTGACTAGACATTCCCCTGCTCTGGGAGAAAACCACTCTGGCTGCGGATGTCAAAGAGCCTCGGCCCTCTTACATGTAATGGCTACTTGACAACAGTGGGATAACATTTTCAACATGGGTACACACGGAGCTGAGTAAAACAGGGAACAATTTGCACTTTTGTACTTCTAGAGACATTCCCTGTCATTGACTGTGTATATGGCCTGCGATAATCGCCCCTCCTTGGTACTTCCCTGCCCGCCCTCCCACCTCCACACCGTACTGTACTTTTAAATGGCCTCCAAGCTGCCTCGTTTGTCGGTAGAGAAAGGATAGGGTTGGCAATGGCTAGACAGAGTAGAGGGCCATTTAAAGCCCCAGGAACACAGTGATGGTCATTCTGTTAGGGTTACAGAGCACTTCACGCTTCATTACAGACAGATAGATCCACTTAGACAGGACACATTAGGAGGCACAGCTTTCATTTTCTCCCTGTAAGCAAGAAGGTTCGACTTAGGCTTTCTCCATTTCACCTCCACACCTTCACCCGCCCCCCCCCCCCCAAAAAAAAAGTTTAAGTACCCATTTACGAGGAGTCACTTGGTGCGGAGAGCTTCAACTCTTTATCGATCCGTGTTTCTGCTGTACAACTGACCAAGAGGGTGGAGAGGAGGGGAGGGGGGGGAGAGAGACAGGTAGACCTCCCTCTGTCCCCCCTACAGCAAAACACTCTTGTGTGTGTGGGGGGGGGGGGAGGGGGGAGGTCTGTAGTTTTGAGTGTTTAGCATTGGCCTCTCTCCCCCTCATTGTGTGTGAGGACAGTGTGTTCCTGACACGCGAGTCGGTCTGTTTTGAACTGCGGACATAGAGAGGAGAGAAAGAGAGAGACAAGCACAGTTTGGTTGGATATCTGTCCACGGAGATCTTTGTTGTTGTTGTTATTAAGCAGGCAAGACAAAACAATTCAGGAGGCACTCGATTGGTTAAAGTGAGCTGAGCTTGGGTTATTGTAGAAAAACTTTACGCTATCAGCTCGCAGTGCCACTTCTATAACACTCATCTGTGTAAAACTGAGGCTACTGTTTCACACGGTTACAGGACGGACAGCCCAGAACCTTAGGGGTAACTGGAACATCGGTAGCCTGCAATAGGCAGCAAGAGACATTAAACTGAAAATGAGTGATGAGAGTAAAAAATATAAAATGAAAGAATGATTTTGTTTTTGTTGCAAGGTCTGAATGCTGAGACTGCTCCATCCATCTCTGCCCCACCCTCTCCAACCTCCTTCCACACACCACCAGGGCTCCCATTGGGCACAGAGATAAGATACAGCAGGTGCTATCACGGCCTTTGGCTCAACACTGTTGGGTCATTTTCCTCAGAACTGCTCAAGTAAAGGTTTTTCAGAGAAGCGATATTTGATGACGGTTGGTGGCCATTTTGTGCTCTTTCATAGCAAATGAGGCTCAGATCTGACTTACGAACTGGCAGCCGCACAATTGAACGCTTAGAATTTGGGAATCCAGAGTGGATTTGAGTCAGATTGATTCGTTCCTATCAACCAGAATTGCTAATTAGGATTCTGATACCAAGTGCAGACACTAATGCCACAAGAACCATTTAAGTCAATACTTGATAGATTTGGATGGCTGCTTTAAAGCTTTAGTTCACCCCAAAGTGATCAATAAAAAAAAAATACCACCACTTCAGACTTTGGGGCAGACTAACCATGTAATCTCAAGTTATCAGAAACATAACATTTAAATTATTATTATTATTATTATTTTATTTATTTTTTTTTGGGGGGGGGGGGAGAATTAGGCCTTTAAAACGGGTCAGGTTCGAGTTTTGGAAAAACTGCATTTCCGGTTAATTCTAAACATACTTCTGAGGAGAAAGTGCTCAGTTCTGTGAGACTCTGAGGCCAATAACCCACTTTGGAGTGAAAGACGGAACGGAATGGAGAGAGTATACTTATTTAAAAAGGGAACATAAACTGAGGAACATTCCAGAACAGTTTGCAGAGAGAATATTGGTTGTCTGAAAGGAGTCAAGGTAGAGGACAGCTATCATGATACACAAGCATTGAACACAGAGCATAGTGGTTGGTTGCCCCCCCCCGGTTGAAAGGGGAGGGGGGGGGCCTCTTTACCTTAGGCATGGGACCAGACTTGTGAGACAGCGAGCGACTGAGCTGACCAATCACTGCTGATCGTACGGACACAGAGGAGCAACAGACTCTCTTTTTCTTATTTTGTGCTCGTTTTTTGTTTGTTTTGCTCCCAGCATCTCTTTCTTTCTCCGCTCTCTCGTTTCCTAGGTTACTCGAGTCACAATCCTGAGTCAACCTGGTGGGGGATCAAATGTGGAGTCAAGACAGCAGCAACATGAGTCACAGTCACAACACTGCAGATTGATGCAACAGCTAGGAGGACAGCCTTTGGGGGGGGGGGGGGGGGGGGGGGGGGGGGGGGTCAGGTGTTACGTTTTGGATAAGAGGGTCTCAGTGTCGGCAAGTTAACTGTCTTTGATCAACAAGCAATTAATGGCATGAATTATCCAGAAACTGGGTACCTTCTTGGAATGTGTTACTGTGAGTCAATCGAATAGTGGAGGGAAGCAGCATGAATCAGCAGTGAGAGACAACTTGTTTTGGAGGAGTGTATTGGTGAGTACACCCATACCAGAGACAGAGACCTGAACCGGTGGGTATGGCTGTACGGACAGGCCCTGTCAAACTGATTTGATGCAGTTTTTGGAAGGCATTTGTGGAGTTCTTAAATTCATGGTGACATATGGACACTCAAAGCATCATGGGACCTGGAGTATCAAGACCTGGGTATAGCAAAGGCTGGGCAGGGCACTTCACAGCAAAGTTAGAAAGAGAGATGACCTACCCTGACAGGTTTTTTAAAGCCCAGGAGCTGAAAAAATCAGGTCAGCAAGAAAGAGAGAGAGAGCGAGAGATAGAAAGACAGAGGAGGACAAAAAGAGAGACAGATGGATAGAATGAAATGAATGGGTGGAGATGGAAAGCAGATGGATTCTCTCTGATGGACAGCGTGAGCAGCAGTGTTTGGCAGATGGATGGAGAAGTGTTGCTGGTGAATGCATGGCATGAAAGAAATTGGATTTTTGGGGCACGTTCAACTATCACCTCCCCTTCTCTGTCCCCACACGACACAAGGCTTTGTCCATGTACACCTATATCAGGAAACATCAAAAAACGAAGTCTATGTCCTGCACCGGGCAAATACATTCAACTAGAATTAAGCTATTCATTTCTAAAACAGAAAAGGTTAAGAGAGAGCCAACACAAGCTAGGTCTGGTCTCGGCTTCATCTGAAGGACAGAAAGTTCTCCGTCATATCGCTCGTTTAAGACCACATCATTCCACTGAGTTCTTTGGTTCCCAGTGGCCTTCACACCAGGGCAGAGAGAGGGTCTTTGAGGAGAAAAGCTTCTCTTTGGTAGTGCTGGCTGACTAAAGGGGTTTGCAGGCCAGAAATGTACCAAATGGTTCAGTTATTACGTCTCTAATACTGTCTGGAGGAGCTGAGGGAACACTGTTTTGGAGAAGAGGCCGGAGAAGAAGGGCTGCTTCTCTGTCATTAGTGCAGGAGACTGGGGGAGGGACACGCCTCTCAGGGTCATTATTTGAACTTGTTTGCAAGTAAGAACATATCAATGTACACGGTTTATGTTCAGCCCCACACTAGGGTTACCTGACTCAACAGTTCATGATGAAAGGTCTTAAGCTGTCAGGATGTCTAGCTGGTTATGAAGGGTTAAGAATCCTAACCTGTGTTTCACTAAGGCCTCATATGTAATTTCTCGCAGAGCGTTTTATGCCGTTGCCTTGGCATCACCGTTAAGACAGTTAAGACCATTTTTGAAAACTGCGTTCTTAGCACAAATAACTGGACAACCCATGTAATATTCACAAACCAGAACAGTGGACTACTGACTAGTGCATAAGTATTACAGTTCCTGGGTCACTGGAGAGGTAGCGCTGGGGGATACTAAACGACATGAAAGCGATAGAGTGTTAGGCAGATACCGTGACAAATGGCCTTAGAAAGCAAGCAGGGTAAATGAGCAAGACGAACCCGAGGGCAGACGTATGGAGAGCAAGAAAGAAAAGAAGACTGAGGACGTGACCAGAGGAAGAAAAGATCAATCTGAAAGAGTGAGTTTGATAAACAGATATGTACATATAGAGGGGAGGGAGAGGGAGAGAGAGAAAGAGAGAGAGGCTGCTCTCACCACAGGTGACTTTCTCGGGTGCTGGTGGGGGAGGGGCCTGAAGCTGAGGGAGAAGGCCCGTTCTCCTCTGGGCGGCCGGGCGGCCGGACCAACCGTGGCCTCTCGTCTTCCTCTTTTTCTGTCTGGAGGTTAGCGCCGGCCTTGCAGGGCACAGACCTGGCAAACAAGCAAGACCAATAAGCCGATAAGTACTGGTTTCAAAAACAGAAACACCTGTACAAACCCGAGATCGATTTCTCTTTCCAAAACCTTTTGTTTTGACAACACCCCCCTTTCCCCAACCCCAACCCCATGATAGGACGGCGAGCTGACCTCTCCTCCACTGTAGTGAGGAATGTTCCTGAGGTAATTCTGTCTGCTCACGAGTATCTGTCAGCCCAGGAGGACACGCCTGCGCTTCGTCCACTGACCCACAGTCCAGGCTCACACGCTCAGGAGACACTGGAGGAGAGACCAGGTCAAAGGCTAACCACCCAGGCACGCAACGGAACAGTACGCCTCACAAAACTCACGGCAACACTGTCTAAACAGGAGAGTCATATTGGTTGTTGTAGGCTAGCAAACGACACAGCCCTAAGTGATAAGACGAAACCCCCAGTTACCTGTCCTCCGTTTCTTGCTCGACACAAACGGTAAGAGGTCATGTCGGGTGAGGACTCGCAACAGCTGCAACAGGGGCTCCAGGTTCCTCTCGCTGAGGTAGCCACGCCTCTCCAGCTCTAGCAGAAGCTCCAGACCGCTCTTGGGCTTGTGGCGGGCGGCGGAGGGGCAGAGGGGCCCCCGGGGGCGGAACCTCCTCCAGGCATTCAGCAACTCCGGACTGGGCGGCACACCGTGGTTGTCTGGGTCCCCGTCGCACGGTGCCACAGTCCAGGCCGCTGGCTGGAGGGGGTGCTCTGCCGGGTAGGTTTCATCCAGGAGGAAGGACAGGACTTCTATGTCCGTCTCTGTCAGTTGTGAACCGACAACTTCGAAGAGCTCGTGGATAGAGAGCATCCCGTAAAACGCTAGACATTCTGTCTCATCCCAGATAATAGATCCTCTGAGAGGATATCCTGGACGACGGATGGGTGCCATGGTTAACTCCCAAGGTTGACGAACAGGGTGTTTTCCTTTTTCAATGCACTAGCACCAGCAGTCTCTGCAAAGAAATAACTGTTTATATCACAGTTATGTTAGTACATACAAATGTGGCCGATTACAATCAATACACTAACGTGCCAGATAGGGTCAACATTTTTAACAACATTATTGTGTTGTGTCGTTATTTTATTTTTTTACTTGACGTCAAATAGGAACTTGTCAACAACATACATTGTTCAAGTTGTCAGCACGACGTTATTCTGAGGAGTTTGAAACGGTTTGAAAGATGATTGTTCCTGGTGTTTTTGCACGCAGCGATACCTCTGTCCCAGCTGTGTTGATAGTGCAGGAAATTACGCGTGCTGTTTACGTAATGTGTCACGTTCGACAAAAAACAACAACAGTCTCTTGATTAGATTTCCATCGATGACATCTGTCAACGTTATAAAAATGAAAAAGAAAAAATGTCACTGTGGCTGTAAATGCACTGTTAAACTTTTTAAACTTCCAACGATGGTTTTGTTAATAGAACACGGAGCATATAGGATAATGGATGTGTTACTAGCATCTAGCTGGAATCTGCCGTTGTCAAAGAAATGGCTTGATCTCACCAGAACGTACGACAGGTCGATGCATTAGCAGATTTCACGAACAAAATTATATTCGTCTTGGAAAGCGCTATAGAAACTAGCAAACAATCGTTACAGATTGTCGTATTTCATTCGCTCACCTTCCTTGTTCGACGTTATGTTCGACGATCTGTCAGACGAGAAGCACGCAGAGCTGGCAAGGAAAAACAACATAAAACAACCAATCGCAGCACAGTGTCTTAAACCCGCATCGCTTTGATTGGTTACTTTTAATACTTATTTATTTGCCTTTACTGCATGCCCCAGGAGAATATATACCTGTAATAATATAGCACTTAGCCACATGTAACCACTCTCAAAGATTGTTGACTCTGGTGCAGTATGATGTTGTGTACAAATCAGCATTGATGGAAATTGTGTTACTGTATGTTTGCCCGGTAGGTGGCGGTAACAAAGTCGAGTTTCACACTGCTACACAATAACAAATCCTTCCACATCACTTCCGTCTCCAACCCAAAACAGCTGCCAGCTAGTGGATAAGTAGAAGTACCGCAAATTTCTGTAAGTATGTTCCTTCAAAATGTGTATGCAGTCTGGCAGTAATATTTAGGTTATGTCATAATACGTGTTCCAGGAGTGAGCGAAAGGCTGTTTTTCGGCTAGCTACCTCACTAGCACAAACCTTTAAAGTGAGAGCAATGTTCCTCCACCCAGAATGAAAGTATTCTTTATGGTTTCCACAACAGAAGTGTAGTTTTGTTTATGCAATATGTTGATAACACATGAATATACTATACTTACTAGGATACCTGTGTGATTAAACGATTGTTGATTGCAGTAGGCTACTGTTCCATAATTTTCATAAACGCTAGTTTGTGGATGTTTCACAAATGATGTGGCAGTGGCCAGCCATTCCATGACACACGTTTTCCACTTACATAGCTAGCTAGCACTAACATTATAGCTAATGGTATGTTTAGCGTTCACGGTACAGAGTGACACTAAACTAACAGTAGCCTTGATAAACGTGACACTAAATGATTTACTGTCAAGAATAACTAGCAAAAGGCTATCTTACGTATAGCTAAACCTTTATCTTTAGTCATAGCTAATCTTTTATTGTAGGACATCAGTAGATTCTGTTTTTCTTTTAGGCTATTTTCTTAATTTCTCGGAAGCAACTGGTGAGCGATGACATCTGGAGGGCATAAGGGGGAGAACTGTCTTGTGGACATGGAAAGCAAGGCAGGAGATTTCTTCAGCGACACGGAACCTGAGGCGGCACAAGCATCGGGAGTCATGGGGAAGTAAGTCTATCTGTTAAATCTCAACTCCAACGTTTTTGTTTCAGTCGGTAGTTTTTCTTTTCTGAAGCATGTTGTCTTTACATAAGTTACATACTTACGACAATCTTGTGAAGTTGAAGTGATCTGCTCTTACGTCTGGTAACTTTTTTTCTTTGGATTATTTTTTTTATTTTTTTATATAGGCCTACTGCCGTTTTCCCGTTCCCTGTCAAGTCTGTCCCAGACTTGTTCTGGAAGTCACACAATTATCCACTGAAAGACTCTTAGTTTTTATGCTGCTTAGGTGTCGAATGACCTACAGGACAAGCATTTTCATTGATTTTCAGTTCAAATCTGTGCAGTTTTTAGATGTATTTCTATTGTTTAGCTATATGCTTTGTTAATGCATTTAGGTATATTATTAAGTAATGGTACAAACCTTTTTGTTTTCCATTCATCCATCATTTGATTTTTTGACCCAATGTTTTTCAATTTCCCCACAACTTTTTATGTAGTTATTGGCTCTCTGCCTTACCTCCCAGGTTCAGCCTTCCCAAAGGCATCTCCGTCTCCATGGCGAAGGAGTGGTTGGATAAGCGGCGGGTGTCCATCCGTCCGTGGTCGAGCTTCGTGGACCAGCGTAAATTCTCGAAGCCCCGCAACTTCGGAGAGATGTGCCAAAGGGTTGTGAAGAACGTGGACACCTATAACAGCAACTACACCTTCATCTTCCTGGGTCTCATCCTGTACTGCATGTAAGGGACAACGACGCCAACGACAACCGTCGCTGTGGTAACCTGCAACGTAGCAAAGAGCAGAACAGCTGGCGAGTCGTTGCGATAATCAGAATAGCTTAGAAGGATGTGATGCGTTTCGTACCAGGTTATAAACAGGCCTGTGTGATGTGAGATATTACATTTACATTTAGTCATGTAGCAGACGCTCTTATCCAGAGCGACTTACAGCAAGTACAGGGACATTCCCCCCGAGGCAAGTAGGGTGAAGTGCCTTGCCCAAGGACACAATGCCATTTAGCTCGGCCGGGAATCGAACTGGCGACCTTCAGATTACTAGCCCGATTCCCTCACCGCTCAGCCACCTGACTCCCTGACATACGTCTTGTTTTTCACCCCTGCCTCAGAATCAGCTCCCCTATGCTGCTGATTGCCTTGGCTGTGTTCGCCGGTGCCTTCTACATCATCCACCTCAAGTCTCTGGAGTCCAAGCTTGTTGTCTTAGGTGAGAACAGTTATCCTTCACCCTTTCGCCGTCATCTCCCGTCTAGAATCCTCCTCTGTTCTCCTCTGAGGTGAAAACAGGTGATGGGTGTGTGCAATAGGATGGATGCCATTCCAATAATTAGCTCTCTTGCGCAACAGATAATGGACACAACATAAGAAAGTAAAAAAAATGACATGTATGTCTGTTCACGTTCAGGCAAAGAGCTGACCGTGCCCCATCAGATGGGTGTGGCAGGAGCAATGTCACTTCCTGTGTTCTGGTTGGCTGGTGCCGGAGCAGCGGTGTTCTGGGTTCTGGGTATGTTGGATCTCAGCTTCCTGTTTGCTGTTCACAGGGTTTTCCAGTTTGCACCGTCAGATTGACGTATTTATGAAGCATGGCACTTACATTCTAGCCATCCACCCTAACCAGTCTGTTTTGTTTTTTCTATTATCTGATTGGCCGGTGCTTCCATCATTCAGGCGCAACGTTGTTTGTGATTGGCTCACACGCTGCGTTCAGGGAGCTGGAGGTAACAGACATGGAGGAGCTTCTCATGGAGTCGGTGTGAACGTGGAACAGGTTCTTCCTCTCAACCTCATAATATGATGTATATTAAACATGGTCTCTCATGTTGTCTGTCATGTGACATCCCTGGAATGCACCCCCGTCTTGCCTCTGAGAATCACTGTTACTGACAAAATTGCTTTGTTTGTAGCCTTCCGACCCATTGTGAATACCAATCTCTCGCCTCTTTTTATTATTTTTTTTATCAGTGTTCTCATTCACAAAGGAGAAAAAGTGCAATTTAAAAAGCTTTACATTTTTCGCAAATAAATGAACTTTTACAATGTTTCTACATGACCATTAAGGAATGGCATGGTCTGTTTTGGGAAAAGTGTCATATTGGGTATTACAGGTCAATACTAATCAAGCATAAATATGAGTTGAGGAATCTGAAGTCTGATAAAGTATAATTTGATCTTCAGCACCAAGATGATCCCAATTACTTAGCAGAGTCCATTTGTTAGATCCACAACTAGTAGTGGAATTATGTGTCTTTCATATTTAAAAGTAATCTTGTTTTATGCCTATTGTTTTGTATTTTGATGACTTTGTGCAATAAACTCTTGATGAAGTCTATTTGTGTTTACGTTGGTGTGTCATGTTTAGTTTGTACTCATCTGATCATCTAGCTACAAGATCATAATTCCCATTTACTGTTATTACGCCTCTTTCCTATAAGACAACACTTCTCTCTTTATCTAATTGGAAACGTTAATTTAATCCCAGATTTTGTAACCCTTCTACCTCCCTGTACACCCTCCCCCGCCCGTGACCCTGTGACCCCTGCTCTGTGACAGCATAGCAAGAGGATCCCAAGCTCCGGTTACCATGGAGATGACCGTGGTGGCCCTCCTTACATGCGCGCGCACACACACACAGACACTCATATACACACTGTGGCAAAGGCAAGCGATCGATATTCCATTATACAGAGGGTGTTAGGACTGTGGTGGTGGATTGTGTGAGAGGGGGGGGGGGGGGGAGCTGGGGGGGGGGGGGAGCTGGGGTCTGGGTGCACTGCAGTGAGCTCACTGCAGACACACAAGGGAAATTAAAGAGAGTATAGGTGTGTGTGTGTTAGAAGCAGGAAACGCCTGCAGAGAATGCAGGTGCAGTGGTATAGCTCTCCTGTGGGCTTTGCTGTTTCTCTCAAGGTTTTCTCACAGGTCATATCAAGGACTCTCCCCGTTTAGCGTGAGCCTCGCTCGTCCCTTCATATCATCATCAGGCAGCGGCTGTCTTTGATCTTTCTGCTTCCCACATGATTTACCCGACAAATTACCTGAGAAAAACCCATCATGCTTTCAGTCTGGGTCCTGTTAGGGTCGTGAGAACGGCATGGTTAGTTCACACCTCCAGAATGTCGACATAATCATCTGTTTTGGTTCATCGGGATTTGAACGGTGTTCGAATGTAAAAATGTGATATGCGCTCGTCAAAGTGAAACTGGTATTGATGAGGAACGTGTGTTCTGCAGTGTGTTTGTCATGTCCTGGTTCCTGAACGTCATCCTCTAAGCCGTGTCCTCTGTTCTGGAACTTCTCCCGTGCTCCTGTAGTTGTGCTTGTTCTCTTGGTGCATCACCCTGGGGTCTTGCCAACTTCACAAAGTCAGTAACACGTCCTGTGTTCCGCAGTGAGCTCATACTTGTCCTCGCCACAAGGGGGCAGCCTACTCTCACCCATTACCTGACCTACCTAACACTCCAACCCTTCGAGACAACATTTACCTTGTTTCATTCGAACAAGACAGCGTCGTTCGTAGGTGTGTAAGTGGGGGGCGGAGAGGAAGGCGGTGGGTTTTTCAAAGGGATGGATGACAGTGAAAATTAGACACGGAGTCATCGACAGAGGGTCGGGGAGATAAAGACACACAGACAGAGGTAGGTTGTATTAAATGTTCTAGATGTTTTTATTGGTGTTGGTTTCATTTCTTTCACACACATGTTCTACTAGTTGTTGTTTTGTTTTTTTTGTTCTCGTTTTTCTTTAGTCTCTACCCCCACAGCCCACAGAGTCACCCCAAACTGAGGCCTCCCTGTCGTCTCTCAGCTGGTCTCCAACACAAACATTCACACAGAACGTGAGACCTGGGGCCCTGGACCAGGAACCTGGACCGTGGACCCTGGGAAGATGGGATTGAGCAACATCACACCCCACCCCACGCTGCGTCACCCTGGCAACATCAACAGTAGGGACTATGAACAAGGGAGCGTTGTGGTTTTGGTCTCACGCTTCTTAATAAAAACACAACCAAACTCCCGTTTACTTTTGATTTTGTAGTTATGTCGACTTACTGGAAACCCGAGCCAAAAAAAAAACGGAATCAAAACCAAACGAAAAAGAGAAAGGAAAGAGAGAGGGAGAGAATCCCCCTCATCTCCGGCCACGGCAATGTGGATGCTCTTGTCACGAATGCCTCTTTTAGAGCTGTTTATTTCCAACATGTGTTTATTTTTTATTTTATTTCTTTTAAATCTGTATAGAATAATATTGTATTTTTTTTTTCTTCTAGAACACACAGAAAGATTGTTAAGACTGTATTTTTCCAACTGGGAAGTGTACTGTAGTAGGTAACAAGGACAATGGTTCACACAGTGCACACAAACAGAGACAAACAGGGCAGAGGGAGGGGGAGGAGTGTGAGTGAGAGAGAGAGAGACTAGGTTTGGGGAGCGAGGAGGACTGGGACACTATGGGATGTGCTGCGTTTGACCCTAAATGAAGGAAGCAGCTCTCACACAAACTCCCCCTCCTGTCACAGAAATAAAAAAGTAAAACCAAAAATCGACCCTCCCAATACCACATATTAAAAAAACAACAACACTGTGAAGAAATGAAGAGAGAACGGAGATGGACGGAGTGAGAGAGAGACGGAGAGAGAGATGCTCTGCTCTTCCCCTGCAGACAGCGAGGAGGCGCTCAGCTTCGACTGGGGGGAGGGGGGGGGGGGGAGGCAGAGGTGGAATCTCGCTTGTGATCTTTATAACTGTGTGGTCGGAGGACAAGCGACGGGGCACGGGGGGGGAGGGAGGGGAAAGGGGGAAGGAACGGATGTAGGCGGGGGAGGGGGGTGGCGGGGCGTGTAGAGGGAGAGGGAGCAGGATGGCCCTTAGTTGCAGAGCGTAGACACTCCCGTTGCATCTTAGCCCATTCAAATCTACATACACAATATGCAGCTGCCGTTTTGGTAGATATATTGGTTTATGTACACAGCAGTGAGAGAACACATGCAAAGAGTATCATAAAGGGATGGGGAGGGCTGTGGGGGAGGGCGGTGGGGGAGGGCGGTGGTGGTTGATGGTAGAAAGTGGGAAAGGTGTTTTTGCTGCTTTTAATCTTTGGGGCAGTCGAGATGAAAATTGCTTGAAAGCGGTTGTCGTCTTTTAAGGGGGTGCGGGGGGGGTATCTGAAAGTTTGTTCTGCCAGGATGGAGTGACGGGGTGGGTGGGGGGGGGGGACTTGGCAGGGGAGAAATAAATGGATGATGTAGGGGTTTGAGTAAAGAAGCTTTCCATTGATCAATAGTATGTCTCCTTTTCCACCCAACCTGCATGAGAGAGAGAGAGATGGAGGGGGGAAAGAGAGAGAGGTTTCAATGAAGCTTGCACTGTAGACAAGATCAACTTAAAAAAAATATATCTCTGTTTTCCAGTCAAATTAGAAAGGGATGCGTGTGTTTGTGTGAGACAGAAACTCACCTCCTGGATTCCGGCGGAGGAGCAGTTTTCGGACCTCGTCATACACAAAGATGAGGAAACTGTAGGGGAACGCACAGAACCACCAGCTGGGCCTGCAGAGAGAGACGAGGGGCCATCAGAGAGAGAACACACAAAGATGTGTGTTTGCCTGTGTGTGTGTGTGTGTGTGTGTGTGTGTGTGTGTGTGTGTGTGTGTGTGTGCACTGCCACTCACTTTAGTGGGTACATTCTGAGTGCCACGTCCATGCCGGGGCAGTAAGACAGGAAGGCAGCCAGGGCCGTCTCTTCAAACAGGCCAAAGATCAAGATCTTATTCCTGAGGAGGCACAACACAGACACAACACAGGGACTCAGGAAGCCGTTGATACCGTCCCTCTAAACGTTGCTGTGGATGGGGGAGGGGTGAGGGAGGGGTGAGGGAGGGGTGAGGGAGGGGTGAGGGAGGGGTGAGGGGAGGGCGAGGGTGAGGGGGCAGACTCACCTCATGCCCTGCTGGAAGACAGAGTTACGCCTGGTCTTGCAGACGATGACATCGGCCCACTGCACCACCACGATGCTGACGAAGAAGGCTGTGTGGCACGTGAACTCCACGATCTTTCTCTGTTCGTAAGTCTGCAGAGAGGAGAGAGTTAGGAGGGGACGCACGCACACACACACACACTCTGCCCCACTGACGGAGCTGTAGATCTGAGGGCTCTTACCCATTGCTGTCCATAGCTGTCCTCCAGGTCGTTGCAGGCGCGGTCGTCCCAGTTGAGCCTGATGCCCACCAGGATAGAAGGCAGGAAGCCATTCTCAGCCAGGATCACAAAGTAGGAGAAGAAGCCTCCCAGAGCCTGGATCATACCTGGAGAGAGAGGGAGAGAGAGACAGAGAGAGAGGTAGAAAGAGAGAGGGAGAGAGAGAGAAGGAGAGAGAGAGAGAGAAGGAGAGAGAGAGAGAGAGAGAGAGAGAGAGAGAGAGAGAGAGGGAGAGGGAGCGTGAGCGCCAAAGAAACAGAAAGAAAAATACAATTATTATTTCGAAGAAATATCAGCAATATATCCGTGATCTGTAGCTCTCAATACAACTACACATCTGCCCTCCAATGCTATGTTAGACATCCAGATCCTCCGAGGACCCACCGATCTGTCCGTAGGCGATGCTGATGAGCCTCTCGTTCACCAGCTTGTCCCTGGCAGGGTTTCTGGGCTGGCGCTTCATGATGTCACTCTCGGCTGACTCGTACGCCAGGGAGATGGCTGGCACCTGGGGAGGGGGGAGGGGGGAGATCAGAGAATGGGACAGAGCTGGGGGGGGGGTGTGTGTGTGGTACGAGGGAAGCCTTTGGTCCTGGCTAGGAGTGTGTGTGTGTGTGTGCCTCACCATGTCTGTTCCCAGGTCGATACAGAGGATGGTGATGGTGCCCAGGGGCAGGGGGATGTTGACGATGATAAAGAACAGGAAGGGGGTGATCTCAGGGATGTTGCTGGTCAGGGTGTAGGCGATGGACTTCTTCAGGTTGTCGAAGATCAGACGACCTGGTGAAGCACACAAACGCAGTTACAGGGCTTGATCCATATATGTTGGGACTTTCTAATCCTCCACCTTCTCTTTTGTCAACTCGGCCTCACTTTATTTCCCTCCCTCCCTATCTCCCCTCCTCCCTCCCTATCTCCCCTCCTCCCTCCCCATCACCTCTCCCTCCCTATCTCCTCTCCTTCCCTCCTTATCTCCCCTCCTCCCCACCACCTCTCCTTCCCTCCCTCCTCACCCTCTTCCACGCCAGTGACGATGGAGGCGAAGTTGTCGTCCAGCAGGATCATGTCGGCCGCCTGCTTGGACACGTCGGACCCTGAGATCCCCATGGCGACGCCGATGTCGGCCTTCTTTAGAGCGGGAGAGTCGTTGACGCCGTCGCCTGTCACGGCCACAATGGCGCCCTGCGAGAAGAGGAGAGGAGGAGAGAAGGAGAGGAGGAGAGGAGGAGGAGGAGACAGGGAGGTTACACTGGTGGGGAAGAAGCACCCTCTTGGTACAGAGATACCCTTTGTGGTGGTGGATGAACCGTGCACACATAGGTGTGTGTGTGTGTGCAGGATGTGTGTGTGTGCAGGGTGTGTGTGTGTGTGCAGGGTGTGTGTGTGTGTCACCTGTCTCTGACAGCCCTCCACGATGATGAGTTTCTGCTGGGGGGAGGTCCTGGCGAACACGATCTCAGTGTGGTTCCTCAGGATGTCGTCCATCTGGTCCTGGCTCAGGTCCTTCAGGTCTGTACCGTGGATCACACATGCCTTGGCATCCCTGGAACACACACACACACATTTCAGAAGTCACACGGGTAAATAGAACTGAGTGTGTCTGTGTGTGTGTGTGTCTGTGTGTGTGTGTGTGTGAGAACGCCTCCTCACCTGGGGTTGACCTGGCTGACAGGAATGTTCAGACGAGCAGCGATGTCCTCGACCGTCTCGTTGCCCTCGGAGATGATGCCAACTCCCTTGGCGATGGCCTTGGCTGTGATTGGGTGATCCCCGGTGACCATGATGACCTTGGACCAAAACAAGGTTGCTAAGTAACCTCTCCAGGCCTACGCACGGGGCTATAGTCGCCCAGTGGTGATGGGACACCGTGGTGTATGTACCGTGCTTCAGCATGTCTAGAAGGGCGGCAGGTACCTTGATGCCGGCAGAGCGGCATTTCCCCACAGCGTCGGGCACGGCGGCACGGGGAGGGTCGATCATGGACATGAGGCCCACGAAGCACAGGTTGTCTGTCTGGAAGTTGACGTCGTCGCAGTCGTAGGCGAAGCCTTTGGGGTACTGGTCCTCAGGCATGAGCAGGTGGCAGAAGCCTGGAGGGGGGGGGGGGGAGGAGAGAGTTACAACTGGAGACGGAACAAACAACAAACGCCGACTGTCTTTTCCCCTCGCCTCCCTTGAACCATCCATCCATCTCTCTCTTACACACTCTCTCTCTCTCACACACTCTGTCTTTTCCTCTCTCTCTCTCTCTCACACACTCTGTCTCTTCCTCTCTCTCTCTCTCTCACACACTCTCTCTCCTTCTCTCTCTCCCTCTCTCTCTCTCCCTCCCTCTCTCTCTCTCTCTCTCTCTCTCTCTCTCTCTCTCTCTCTCCTCTCTCTCTCTCTCTGTGTCTCTCTCTCTCCTTCTCTCTCTCTTACCCAGCACTCGCTCTCCCAGTCCCCCCAGCTCCATGTAGGCGTTCTGGAAGGCCTCCTTCAGCTCCTCGTCCATGGGCTGCTCCTTGCCCTGCAGCATGATGGTGGAGCAGCGGTCCAGAATCCTCTCAGGTGCGCCCTTCATC
>NC_061061.1:17104085-17206656 GCF_021917145.1 Hypomesus transpacificus
TGCACGTGTGTTGCTCGGGCCAACACGTCTTGTGTTTTTCTCGGTGTAATCAGCACGTGTAATGTGTGTGTTGGTGCTGCCGCTGTCATGTGTCTGGGGTCTCCGTGTTCCATCTTGTCTCTGGGTGCCGTGTGACCTCCTGGCACAGCAGACCCTCCACTCTCCCCACAGCAGACCCTCCCCTCTCCCCACAGCAGACCCTCCCCTCTCCCCCACAGCAGACCCTCCACTCTCCCCCACAGCAGACCCTCCACAGTCCCCCACAGCAGACCCTCCCCTCTCCCCCACAGCAGACCCTCCCCTCTCCCCCACAGCAGACCCTCCACTCTCCCCCACAGCAGACCCTCCACCTCTCCCCCACAGCAGACCCTCCCCTCTCCCCCACAGCAGACCCTCCACTCTCCCCCACAGCAGACCCTCCACTCCTCCCCACAGCAGACCCTCCCCTCTCCCCCACAGCAGACCCTCCCCCTCTCCCCCTCTGCAGACCCTCCCCTCTCCCCCACTGCAGACCCTCCACTCTCCCCCACAGCAGACCCTCCCCTCTCCCCCACAGCAGACCCTCCACAGTCCCCCACAGCAGACCCTCCCCTCTCCCCCACTGCAGACCCTCCCACTCTCCCCACAGCAGACCCTCCACAGTCCCCCACAGCAGACCCTCCCCTCTCCCCCACAGCAGGACCCTCCCCTCTCCCCCACAGCAGACCCTCCACAGTCCCCCACACGCAGACCCTCCCCTCTCCCCCACAGCAGACCCTCCACTCTCCCCACAGCAGACCCTCCCCTCTCCCCCACAGCAGACCCTCCACTCTCCCCCACAGCAGACCCTCCCCTCTCCCCCACAGCAGACCCTCTCCTCTCCCCCACAGCAGACACCTCCACTCTCCCCCACAGGCAGACCCTCCACAGTCCCCCACAGCAGACCCTCCCCTCTCCCCCACAGCAGACCCTCCCCCTCTCCCCCACAGCAGACCCTCCACTCTCCCCCACAGCAGACCCTCCACTCTCCCCCCACAGCAGACCCTCCCCTCTCCCCCACAGCAGACCCTCCCCTCTCCCCCCACAGCAGACCCTCCACAGCAGACCCTCCACTCCCCCCCACAGCAGACCCTCCACTCTCCCCCACAGCAGACCCTCCCCTCTCCCCCACAGGCAGACCCTCCACAGTCCCCCACAGCAGACCCTCCACTCTCCCCCACAGCAGACCCTCCCCTCTCCCCCACAGCAGACCCTCCCCTCTCCCCCACAGCAGACCCTCCACAGTCCCCCACAGCAGACCCTCCCCTCTCCCCCACAGCAGACCTTCCCCTCTCCCCCCACAAGCAGATCCTCCACTCTCCCCCACAGCAGACCCTCCACTCTCCCCCACAGCAGACCCTCCCCTCTCCCCCACAGCAGACCCTCCCCCTCTCCCCCACAGCAGACCCTCCACAGCAGACCCTCCACTCCCCCCCACAGCAGACCCTCCACTCTCCCCCACAGCAGACCCCTCCAATCTCCCCCACAGCAGACCCTCCCCTCTCCCCCACAAGCAGACCCTCCACTCTCCCCCACAGCAGACCCTCCCCTCTCCCCCACAGCAGATCCTCCCCTCTCCCCCACAGCAGACCCTCCACAGTCCCCCACAGCAGACCCTCCACTCTCCCCCACAGCAGACCCTCCCCTCTCCCCCACAGCAGACCCTCCACTCTCCCCCACAGCAGACCCTCCACAGTCCCCCACAGCAGACCCTCCCCTCTCCCCCACAGCAGACCCTCCTCTCTCCCCCACAGCAGACCCTCCCCTCTCCCCCACAGCAGACCCTCCCCTCGCCCCCACAGCAGACCCTCCCCCTCTCCCCCACAGCAGACCCTCCCCTCTCCCCCACAGCAGACCCTCCACTCTCCCCCACAGCAGACCCTCCACAGTCCCCCACAGCAGACCCTCCCCTCTCCCCCCACAGCAGACCCTCCCCTCTCCCCACCCACATCAGACCCTCCCTCTCTCCCCCACAGCAGACCCTCCCCTCTCCCCCACAGCAGACCCTCCACTCTCTCCCCCACAGCAGACCCTCCACTCTCCCCCACAGCAGACCCTACAGACCAGAAGTCCCAGGCCGACCGGTCTCCCCCAATGACTGGCTCGTACTGAGCGATGGTCTGGCATTCCTGCGTCCCAGCCCCTGCTCGTGTGTTCTCCTCGCCTCGCTGTGATTTCCCACGGTGGGAAAGCAGCTGAGGAGCGGATCAGAAGCAGGCCGGTGCCGCTCGGGGGGGACGGGGGGACGGGGGGACTGCAGGGGTCTGTAACTCAGGATGCAGGCATGTGGCTTGTTCCATTCCAGTCCCCCTTTTTCTCAAGCCGGACGCTCCTCTCAACCCCAGACCCTCAGCTCTGGTGGGGCCAGTTGGAGCTGGCTGTCTTCTGATATCCAGGAGTGTGAGGGCTAGTATGAGACTGATTTGTGATGAACCGTGGTGGTAAGAGTGCAGAACAGCAACAGGAAGTTATTGTGCTGCAGGATGTGTAGCGGGGTGTATGTGTGGCTGTTTTGCAACAGCAAACAAATAGTTAAATGCACAGTCACCACAGGGGCACAAAGTGACTGTCTGAAAAATTCCCCACCAAACTCTCCTCCCTGGGTCTTGGACAAGGTATGTGTGTGTGTGTGTGTGTGTGTCTGTGCCTCTGTTGATGTTTGTGTGTGTGTGGTGTGTCAGTGTGTGTGTGCGCACACGTGGATGTGAGTGTGTATTTGGCCTGGTCTATTTATTTAGACAAAACTTTACTTTGTATTCGGGCACAGTAGCTCAGTCTGGATTGTTCTAAAAGTGCTGGTTTACCACAACATTTTGTAAACGTATTTAATTTGCTAGTTCTTCCCATGTCTCTCTCTCCATTTCTCTCCATCTCTCTCTCTCCATCTCTCTCTCTCCATCTCTCTCTCTCCATCTCTCTCCTTTTCTCTCTCTCCATCTCTCTCCTTTTCTCTCTCTCCATCTCTCTCCTTTTCTCTCTCTCCATCTCTCTCCTTTTCTCTCTCTCCATCTCTCTCTCCATCTTTCTCTCTCTCCATCTCTCTGTCTCTCCATCTCTCTCTCTTCATCTCTCTCTTCATGTCTCTCTCTCTCTCCATCTCTCTCTCTCTCTCTCTCTCTCCATTTCTCTCTCTCCATGTCTCTCTCCATCTCTCTCCTTTTCTCTCTCTCTCCATCTCTCTCCTTTTCTCTCTCTCCATCTCTCTCCTTTTCTCTCTCTCTCTCTCTCTCTCTCTCTCTCTCTCTCTCTCTCTCTCCATCTCTCTCTCTCCATCTCTCTGTCTCTCTCTCTGTCTCCAGCCAGTGTGGCTCACCTTTTGGCCTCCTGGTTGGCAGTGACCTCATTCTGGCCTGCCCCGACACACGATGTTAAAATAAAGGCTGACGTGTTGCTGCCGGGCTGCATGTTTAGTACTCACACACACCAGTGTGAGAAAGCAAACGCAACGTCAAGCAGCCCGAGTGTGTGAGTGATTAGTGTTCTAGATGGTAATCCATGAAAGAGCGTGTGTTTTGGTGTGCTTGTACCAGTGTGCTTTCGTGCTTGAACGTCAAATGGAAAAAGAGTGGGAAAATTCATAAGAAATCATTTACCCCTGTGTGCTTGTGTGTGTGTGTTACAGAGATAGTGAGAGTAAGATAGAAACAGAAACAGAAACAAATGCACCCTGTATAACACGAAGGCAGGTTCTGCAAGGGCTTGCACATGGGGTACTGGAATGATTCACTCTCGTATAGATCTGGCCAGACTGTTAAACCCATATGTGACTTAATGGCTTTGCTGAGCCTTCGCGGCTGTGATATATCTGCATAGGTGTTGTTGAGGCACAGCCTCAGTCTAGAGCCTTGCAGATCTCCGTCTACGTTTGCACGTAATGGAACACACGGACGCACACGCAGACATCAGTGGATTACACAAGGATGAATGGTATTGTGTTACCCCTTTCTCTATAGCAGTCATCGAGCCAGTGTGACATCCAGTGCAGTGCGGGCCACTTCTAGGGATGACGTCATTTTTAATCCCAGCAATTTTTGATGATGAAGATAATAAATGACCACCTGTCTTCTCTCTCTCTCTCTCTCTCTCTCTCTCTCTCTCTCTCTCTCCCTTCCCGTCTTTGTCTATCTCTGTGTCTTTTTCTCTCACACTCAGCATACAAAACGGAGGGAGAAGGACTGAACAGGGGGGTCGAAAAAGGTAAAAGACAGGAATAGGAACAACCAGGGTGGGGGAGGGCGCAGAAAAGAGACACGGGGAAGAAAAAAAACAAGAAAAAGAAGATCCTGCTCTCCGTACTCGGATCGGGAGCCGTAGCGAGTGTGAAGGTGAAGAGAGAGAGAGATGAGGCAGTTAAAGAAACAAGGAGGGAGGTGTCCCCCGTCCACCCGGGCTCGCGGGGGGAGGAAGAGGGGGGCGGCCGAGGCCCCGCCGGGGGGGAATGCAAAGAAAGACAAGGTCAGCAAACTAACCCACGACAGACCCCCACAAGCCACGCCCCCCGGCCCTACCACGCGCAAACAAACTCCGTCCGCTTCCGGCGGCTCACCGAAAGAGCCAATCGGCAGCTGCGAAGCCCTAAAGAAGGAGGGACCTCGACTGCAGACGGCAAGGAAGCCCACAGAGGGAGGGGAGGGGGCGAAGGAAGGCGGGGCTTACGGGATCAACGCCTCCAAACACACAGAGTCCAGCATCAAAACCCTCCCCCCGGCTCTCCCCCCAGCCCTCACCCTGGCCCTCACCCCGGCCCTCACCCCGGCCCCCAGCCTCATCACCGTGTCCAGCAGGAAGACGGCCACGTTTAAAGCCCGCATCCCCAAGAAGAAGTACATGTATGAGCAGCACTGTGCCAGCAAAACCCCCGCCTTCTCCGCCGCCAGCCCCCCCTTTGCCACCCAGACCCACACACAGCACAGCTACCACAACAGCCTCAGCAACACTGAGGGCAACAACTCCAACAGCTTGATTGTCAGTAACGACAGCTCCAAGACTAATGGTAACACCATTAGTAACAACAGTAGTAACAGCAGAAGTAACAACAGTAGTAACAGCAGTAGTAATATTGATGGCCGTAATGCCAACACAAACAATATGAGCAACAGTAGTTGTAATAGTAGTACCTGTAACAGTAACAGCATTAGTAACAGCATTAGTAACAGCATTAGTAACAGCGTTAGTAACAGCATTAGTAACAGCATTAGTAACAGTTCTATAGGCAGTAGCAATTGTAGCCTCTTATTGGCTCCTGGTGTGTTAGCCTGTGAGGATCCCAGGCATCCGGAGGTTAACAGTCACACAGGGGACCCCCTGGTGGAAGACGGACCCACAGGGGCCTCGAGGACAGCAGCTCCCCCAGACAGAGAGCTCCAGAGCAGGGAGACGGAGGCAGAGGGGGCCCCTAACTCAGTCCGCTCGTCTTCCACAGACACAGCCAGCGAACACTCGGCAGACCTGGAGATCATGGACCCCACCGTCCACAGTGTGCCTCCCCCACTGCCCGACCTCCTCACGGGCCCTCACCACAGACACAGCACCCTGGACCCCCCCAGCCCCAGTGGGGCCAGGGTGTCTGGGGGACTGGCGGACACCCTGGCCAGGGGTCTAAAGAACCAGAGGGTCCTGGCCCGCAGACGAGCCAAGTGGACGGCTGCAGGGGAGGAGGGGGGGAGGGAGAGAGCCTCGACAGCCCAGTCCCCTGTCTTCCGGACGGGGGTGGTGTGGAGGGTGAGCGGGGGGCACCATGGAGGTGCAGCTGCAGGGGGAGGAGGGGCTGGTCCGCTACCCCTTCCGAGGCGGGGAGCTGACCTCCCCCCAGCCGGGGGAGGACACGGCCGTGGAGGTCATCTCGGACGCCCCTCCTCCGGGGAGTTGCTCCGTGGCCATCGGGACTCGCGTGTGCGTGCCTTTCGGGGGAGGTGGGGGAGAGGGGGTGGAGGAGGCCGGGGGGGGACAGCTGTACAGGGAAGGGGTCGTCTCCCAGGTGGACCCCCATCCGGCGGTGTCTTTCCCCTACAGGGTGCTTCTGGTCGAGGACAGGGAGGACCCGGAGGGGGGAGGGAGGGGGGAGGAGGAGAGGAGGAGGTCCCAGGCCGTGTGGGTGTCCAGGCAGAGCCTTCGTCTGCTCACCCCACCGTGGGAGCTGCCCCAGACGGAGGGAGGGAGGGAGCGAGAGAGGGACAGGGAGAGGGAGGAGCGGGAGAGGAGGGAGGAGATGGAGGTGGAGAGGGAGGTGTGTCAGTTAAGTATCGGGATGGTGCTGGGAGAGGGCGGGGCCATGTTGGGTCACGGGTTCTCGCCGGCGGCGATAGTGGGGGGGCGTCACTACGGCAGCGTTCCTCCATCACACTCTCCGGCGGGGACCACCAGCGTTGTAGCTGGCGCCGCGCTCGGCCGAGCTACGGAGGGAGAGGGTCAGGCTTACCCCGACAGAGAGGCAGAAAGAGACAGACAGAAGCAGCCACACACCCCAGAGGAAGACATGGAAGTGACCCAGTTCAGCATGGCCTTATCCGACACCCCCAAAGCCGGCGTGGCCCCCCAGCACCGCCACATCCTCTCCAAGCCCCCCATGATCTTCCCCTCCGTCTCCCCCCACCTCACTGTGGTCCGGGGCCTGGGGACGCCCCCCCACCACCTCGCCGGCCCCCAGCCCCCACCCCCTTCCCCTGCCGAGCCGGGTGCCACGGAGACGAGCGTCGGTGGCGGCGCTCCGCACCCGAAGACCACCCCCTCCCAGACCCCGACGACGCCCGCCGGAGAAGGCGGGTGCTCGGGGTCGACCTCGACGACGTCCTCCTCGTCGCGCTCACGCACCCCGCTTTCCCTGGCCCAGCAGAAGTACAAGAAGGGCGACGTGGTGTGCACGCCCAACGGCATCCGCAAGAAGTTCAACGGGAAGCAGTGGCGGCGGCTGTGTTCTCGGGACGGCTGCTTGAAGGAGTCGCAGCGGCGGGGCTACTGCTCGCGCCACCTCTCCATGAGAACCAAGGAGATGGAGGGGGCCGGCGGAGGCGGGGGCGGGGGCGGGGGGGACAGGGAGCGCTGCGGTGGTGGAGGAGGAGGGAGCAGCTCGGGCACGGTCACGCCCTCCGACCTGCGCGGGCGGGCGAGCAGCGAGTTCGACTGGGACGAGACGTCGCGCGACAGCAGCGAAGCCAGCAGCAGGGGGGGGGACTCGCGGCCCCGCCTCGTCCTGCCCTCGCTCCTCCCCCAGGACTTCTCGTCGCGCTTCGACTTTGATGAGTGCGAGGCGGCGACCATGCTGGTGTCGCTGGGCAGCTCCCGCTCCGGCACGCCCTGCTTCTCGCCCATCTCCAACCAGTCGCCCTTCTCCCCCGCCCCCTCGCCCTCGCCCTCTCCTCTATTCGGCTTCCGCCCCGCCAACTTCTCCCCCATCACCGCCTCCCCGGTCCTCCCCCACCGGCGCCACCGGCAACCCAGTGGGACGGGGGCCAAGCTGGGGGCCCCGGGGGGTGGTGAGAGGGACAGACACCCCTCGGGGGCCCAGCCTTCTTTCCACAACAACCTGACCTTCACCGTTCCCATGAGCCCCAGCAAGCGCAAGGCTGACGCGACTCCGGCCTTGCCACCGCCCTCGCACGCCCACGATTACCCCCCCAAGGCTGAACTGGAGCAGGGCAACATCAACTCGGCCTCCTTTCGCGTCCTTTCCCCACAGACACACTCTCGCACGCACACCCCCACCTTCCCCCGACCCAGGGGGGTGAACACACCCTCCAGCCGGCCCCCCTCCTCCACCGCCGCTTCCCCTCCTCCACTGCTGGTATCCCCTACGCCCCCCTCTCCCCTCCCCCCAGACACCGGGCCCCGCCACGTTGCCCCGGTGTCCCAGCAGGCCTTGCGGGACTCCCCGGTGATTGTAAGAAACCCGGAGGTCCCATTGGCCAAGTTCACCGAGCGTCCAAAAACCTCCACAGACCCGAGCCATGCCCCCCAGCCCTCCTCCACTCTCCAGGTGCCCGTCCCCATCAATGCGGCGGCCACGGTGACCAACGGAACCGTCCTCCTCCGAAGCCCCGCCCCCACCCTGGTGCTGGTGACCTCGGCTCCTCCCTCCTTCAACGCTGTCGGCACTTGCAGCCCCACCCAGACGCTCTCGATCGCCATCGGCACGGCGATCGGAGGCCCCGCCCCCGGCAACCCTGCCAGCCCCGGAGGGAGGGGGGCCCAGGGGGGCCAGGTGTTTGGGGGGGAGCTGCAGCAGCCGTTGGCGTGCCACCCCTCCCCCACCGCACTGCTGCCCCTCCTCCTGCCTGCGGAGAACCCCCACCCTGCGCCACGCAAAAACATCATCATGGGACGCCCCGGGACGGGTGAGAAACACCACTGTGTGGCTGTGTGTGTCTGTGTGCGTGTGTCTGTGTGTCTGTGTGTGTCTGTGTGTGTCTGTGTGTGTCTGTGTCTGTGTGTGTCTGTGTGTGTCTGTGTGTGTCTGTCTGTGTGAAATTGTTGAATGCAGCGATAAGACTGTAGAGTGAGAAATTGTGTGGGAAAGACTCAAGCTTCAGACAGATGAATAACTACTTTTTTACTATTTTTTTTTACTAACTACAATTTTTTTGTATCCTACATAGTGCACATATTTTTGCGTATCAAATGTTTAACGTGTCCTGTACATTGTGACCAGACTATTTGAGGGCTCCATCTAATAGCATTAAATCGGTTAGTCTTCTTCTTTTATGTTACTACTTAACTCCTATTTATAGAAAAAAAGAGAGAAAAAAACCTGGAAGGATATTTCCAGTATTTGGCTAGCTGTAACACCAGTTGTGGGTGAACAGGCTGTATTGAATAGTCGTTCTGGATTTTAATGGCATTTTCTTCAGATAAATGACCATACGCTATTTCTATTTACAGGAGTGATATGTCAGCTGCATGTTGCAGTTGCCAGTAGGGTGTGTTTGTGTGTGTGTGTGTGTTTGTGTGTTTGTGTGTGTGTGTGTGTGTTTGGGGCGTAAGGGGGAAGTGCAGCTCAGTGAGAGTAGCAGTAACCATGGTTATTTAGTGATCCATGGCTAAACTTTCAAACACAGCTGAAACGTACAGATTTTACGGAGCAATGTTAAAGAACGAAAGACAGTAGGCGGATTGAAGCTGGGGAATACCTCAATCTGGGGAAGGCCATGAAAGACTGGTTTTACAGTAGGCCTACTTTGCGAGTCAAACCGAGAATGTTATCTAGCTTTTAGCCTGTGGCTCAGCAACCACATGTGGCTACTTGACCACTCGTGTGTGGCTCCCACGCACCTTTAGGATTAGTCAACAAGACCATGTATAATAAGAAGCCCAAAACTTTATAAAAACGTAAAACATTTTTGGAGAATACAGCCTAAAGGGTGGTAGGGTGAAGTGCCTTGCCCAAGGACACAACGTCATCTGGCACGGTGGGGAATCGATCCGGCAACCTTATGATTACTAGCCCGACTCCTTCACCTCTCAGCCTCCTACACTGGACAAACACTGGACTGGTTTTTAAACCAACCCTTTATTTTGTCCGTGTCATCCAGTGGAGATCCATGGCCCAAGCAGGCCTCATCTGTGTAGTAAACTAGTGAAATTAGTGAAGTAAGTGGTAAGGTGAATTGTTTAAATTGCGTAAAAATAGGAATGTACCTAGATAATGCGACCATGCTTGCATGTTTGATCTGCAGTGCGAAGTTCTCTCAGAATATTTTTTTTTACTTAACATTAAGAGATATATTAAGAGGCCAGGAAGTATGACTGTGGCCCTTAGACAAATTCACGTTATTGAAAAAATACCTGGATTTGTTGGTGCTGTGATCAATGGATGGCAATAAAAACCATTGTTGATAAGCTATAACGGTGGTTTTTATCTCTCAAACTATTCATCCACTGTGAATACGAACTATTTTGGTTAAAAACTCGGCTCTTGACATCAAAAAGCTTGCCGACCCCTGGTTTAGCTTAATGTGTATTCTATTCAAATCTTCAGAAAGCAAACAACTTTTGGACCTCAAGGGTCGTACTGCCCAAGTTGTTGCAGATGCTAAGAGAGATGCTTCTAGGTCATTCAAAGATCAGGTTCAGCTTACCTTTATTTAACTCAGCTCTCCTCACCTCAACTTCCCTCACCTCACCCTCCCTCACCTCACCTTCCCTCACCTCACCCTCCCTCACCTCACCTCACCCTCCCTCACCTCACCCTCCCTCACCTCACCTTCCCTCACCTCACCCTCCCTCACCTCACCTTCCCTCACCTTACCTCACCTCACCCTCCCTCACCTCACCATCCCTTACCTCACCCTCCCTCACCTCACCTTCCCTCACCTCACCCTCCCTCACCTCACCTTCCTTCACCTCACCCTCCCTCACCTCACCTTCCCTCCCTCACCTCACCTCACCTTCCCTCACCTCACCTCACCCTCCCTCACCTCACCCTCCCTCACCTCACCCTCACCTCTTCTCTCCCATCCTGACATGGACTGCTGTAGCAGTGCGTTCCAGAAATGTGGTTGTGGTTGTTTTATGGATCAACATTTCAGCTTTTCGAACATAAGCTTCATCTATGTAGGCCAGATATGTACCAACTTACCACCTCTGGCTGTGCATAAAACAAAGTGTGTGTTTCATATTTCTGAGTGAAAAAGAAAGAGGATGATGATTGAAGACACTTGAAATTAGGAGGAGATGAGAATGGTGGGCTTCTGAGAGATATATATATTTTTTTTGTTTCTTTGAGAATAGTAGCCAGATGAATCCTCTCAGTGTGGGGCTTGTGTGTCTGTTATTCCCTTTCGTGCTACAGTAGTAGCCTACTTTAGAGAGCCTACCATGAATTGTGGGTCTGCTACAACCAATCCAGCTACTGTAAACACTACGATATGGTCAAAGCTAGTTCTCTCCCTGTAAGGCTTACTGATGCTTTTACTTTGGTCCCTTAATGTTATGAAACATCATCAAATGTTAAAGTGAGACAAGTGTTAACTTTTTGGAAAAACAATTTGTATTAGGCTACCTGAAAACATGATCTAGACAAGGTCCTGATATATGGTTATGTAAAATTTAAGCAAAACTGTTCATGGTAATGAAAATATTTAGGCCTAAAACTGCACTGACTACTTGAGTTTCTCACTTTAAAATGACAGTATTTGTAAAAAAAAAGAAGAAAAAAAATAGACGAATTTGCTTGCAAATTTCCAGCCCTCGTGATGTTTGTGTCTGTGTGTGTCTGTTTCAATGCCCTAACACCTTCACCTTTGATGAGCAATATGATGTCACTGACATGGAAGGTCCCATGGGTAAAGAAGAGGTGTGTGTGTTTTGAAAGAGATTGAGGTTGGGTTTGGCAACATCTCCCTAGGGACCTCCTCACACCACTTAACATGATGCATCGCGTGTGCGTGTGTGTTAACGTGTCAGTGTGTGTGCGCGTGTGTTTACGTGTCAGTGTGTGTGTGCGTGTGTGTTTACATGTCAGTGTGTGTGTGTGTGTGTTTATGTGTCAGTGTGTGTGTGTGTGTGTTTATGTGTCAGTCTGTACCGTGAAAAAGACGATGGAATCGGTGTAGGAGGTCTTTTGGGGTGTGAATTTGTGTCGGACTCTAATTTTGTACACAGTGATACGTGTGCGCACGTTGCGGTCTCCTAGTGTGTGTGGGAGTTCGTGAAAAATGTTCACTGCTCCTAGCTCATGTGGGGGATTGAGGTTGGTGTGTGCGCGCGTATGGTGTGTGTATCTGCGACTGAGAGAGATACAGAAAGATTGAGGAGAGAGAGATCAACATGTTTCCATCTGCACTGACGCACTGTTGTGGGGTGTGACTCGTGGTGTGACATTTTGGCCCAGCCGGCCCTGTTGATCTTAGATGGGGTTTGTATTCGTGTGACCGTGTGTGTTCCCGTTTCTACGGTGCTGGTGTGTGCGTGCATGTCTACCCAACTACATAAGAGACACACATGCAGGCAGAGAGAGGTCACCAAGTGTACACATCTCATCCAGAATACTCTCCTGCAGCAGAAAGGACATTGAATGAATAGTGTCACTCTGTGTGCCCGCGCGTGAGCGCCTGGATTTCGTACATCTTTGAAAGACAAGCAAAGCATGTGGGTGTTTTCTCTCTTGAGTGAGAGAAAGAAATGAGGGTGTGTAAGCTCTTGTATTTGAGCATGTTAGAGAATATATCATAGTGAGGGGGGAGAGAGAGAGAGAGAGAGAGAGAGAGAGGGAGAGAGAGGGAGAGAGAGGGGGGGGGAGTGATGGGGGAGAGAGGGGAAGAGAGAGAGAGGGAGAGAGGTGGGGAAGAGAGAGAGGGAGAGAGAGAGGTGGGGTAGAGAGAGAGTGCATGAGTTTTGTGTTTTAGTTCGTGTAGGACGGATGATTTCAGATCATGAAACATGTGTTTTTATACACATGAGATATCAACATGTGTGTGTATGACGATCTGAGTACAGGATTCCCACCCTCACTCACTTACACACACACACACACACACACACACACACACACACACACACACACACATTATACTTTGTGGAACACTATGCACATAACACCAGTCTTAATTTCATAGTTCAACTTAATTTTAATAATTAACTAGTTCAGTAAGTTACAATGTATTTTTTTTTTATACTAACAAATAAAAACAAACACATTTATTTTATCTGCGATTTATTACAATTTGATATAAAGAAATCTGATATAATAAATTAATGTGCATTATCTGGTTATCATATTGGATAATTGCACTTTACAGTATATTTGATAGCATACACCACAGTCTGAAGAGTATTATGTTTCTGTCAGCTAGAGAAGAGAAAGGATACAGAAAGGGAGAGAGAGGAGATAGAGAGACATAGAAATGAAGAGGGTGTTTGTTGCATAAATGAGATAACCAAGTTAGTAGAGGAGAGAGGGATAAGAATGAGCGATGTCGACTGTAGCTTTCACAGAGGGAAAAAAACTAACAGGGGGGGGGGGGGGGGTCAATGCCAGACCAAAGAACATATATAAACCCTCCTCTAGAATGGATGGATGGAATCGACAGATAAGAAAAAGAGAGGGTTGTGACGAGGAGAGGAAGAGGAGGAAACAGGATTGATCAGATGTGCATTGTATGGAGTGTGTACAGTTTTGTGTGTGTGTGTGTGTGTGTGACCATAAAGCAAAGTGTGAATGCCACATCTGGCAACCGAGCACACACTGACACACACTGACACACACTCACACACACTCACATACACTCACATACTCTGACACAACGTACATGGTACTGGAAAACAGAAACGTATGTGTCAGTGTGCTTTGCTCTGCAGTTCCTCTTTCCTCTCCCCTTAAAACAGTACACACACACACAGACACACACACACACACACAGGCTCTTCTTTCAACTCTGACATTTCAGTCAAAATTTGTGTGTAAACGAAATTACTCAGTTAAGCATCATGTGTATATTTTCCCCCACCCCCAAAACGGAATTTGCAATTGACTTTGAAGTGCTTGAGGTCAAATCTCTGTAGCTGGGAATCTTACCACAGTGTATACACTGAAATATTCAGTTACGGACTATATTATTATTATTGTTATATCTCCTACGTTGAGTAGTTTATCATATCAAAAAAGATTATATACTTTAAAAAGTGAGACAACTAGCCTATATAACAAGAAAAACATATATGTATATAAATTCTATAGTAAATGTTCTACTTATTGCTGTTTCTTAAATGCATTTAGGAGAGATGGAACTGGGAATCAACATACATCTTAGTCTACAAGAAAACACAATACAACTTTTTAGTTAACTTTTTCCTCTGTTACAAAATTGTAACTAATTTTTTATTGGGTGTCAGGGGCCTGTGTGTATAAATGAATGTTTTCGATTTTTCTGTGGAAGGCTTAGGAAATTCATTGACACAGTCTTTATTTTGTATTTGTTTACTGAAGCTATACATCAGAGACCTTTGCACCTTACCACACACACACACACACACTCTTAATGACAGACAAGCACAAAGACAGAACCACTCCAGGCAGACTTTCAGAAACATGTCATACTCACGTATCCACGATACGGACACACACTCTTCTAGTCTTCCTGCGGTTCGTTCCTCCTCCCTCCTCTGCCCGCCCGTCTTTCGTCTTCCCCCGAAACCACAGCGTGTGAACTGGAGCCTCATAACCCTTCTCTCCATCACACTGCGGTGGCTTCCCCTCTCCTCTCTTCTCCTCCACTCGCTCACTCCATCCTGGTCTACCCGGATACGGATACCCGGGAATAACATCCCCCCCCCCTTCCCCCCCTCCTCCCCTCCCCCCCCCCCCCCCCCCCCCCCCTTCCTTTACGTAATACTCAAAGCCCCACACACAGACTCCCTGGCCATGGCAACAACCACATCAGAGTCTCTCCTGTCATTTACACAGTCTGAGAGAAGCTTCTAGTCACAGAACTGCACACACACACACACACACACACACAGACACACACACAAGGACACCGGCACTAGACTTTGATTAACATTTTGGAGGAAATTCTAAAGGTACATTTCCCCTTGTCTAAGTGTAGGCGGTGGTAGAACAGTTGTGCAATGCTCCGAAGTCAGAGTGTGGAAGTGTCCAAGAGTTTTATGCTCATTATTCAAATCATCTTCCTTCTTCCTCTCCTCCTCTCTTCCTCTCCTCCTCTCCTCCTCTCCTCTCTCCTCCTCTCTGAGTGTTCTCTCAGGCTGTCGTGGTCGTCTTTCTGGACGTTTATCTGAAGGCTCACTCTGCCCCCAGGTGGTCAGACAGACACATTACATCTGTCAGTAGACGAGGATGATTCGCTTTTTGCGTCTAGACGATGTTCTCCGGTCAGCTTGAACTTTTCTTCTGTAATGGTTGCGGTGAGGGTTGAGCCACTGATGGCTGATTCCAGATCAAGAGCTGGAGGATGGAGGCGTCTAAAACTATTGGTGAGGAGAGTGAGGAAAAACTATTGATAACATTACTTCTGAGTACGCTAATTCTTCAGTGCATTACCTGCCATATACCTTTATGGCAGACGCGTCTTTACATCTGTTATCGACTACCACAGGAATAGAGGTGTGTGTGTGTGTCGGAGTGAGAGCAAGGACTTGTGGGGGCAGACTTGGCCGGTTTAGGTTGGCCATCGGTCACCACAAGTGACATGCGGACCTGTGCCCAACATGGCTGTTACCATGGTAACTGCGAGGGGTGTTGAATCGAGTTATAATTGGAAAGAGCAAATGATTGGCTGGGTGAAGAAAAAGACCGAAGGGGGGGGGGGGGGGGGGTTGGAGAGAATGTAGGAGGGAGTAAGGAGGAGGAGAGCTGGATGGATGTGATGTCAGGTGAGAGATGAGTGAATTCTGGTGGGCTGGAGTGGATGTTCCAGGTAGGTAAGGGGGTCACGTGAAACCGCACTTCATTGGATGGTACTAGTCACACACACACACACACACACACACACACACACTGAATGAGAACAGCATAATCCTAAAACACCTACACAACCCCTCCGCCAATCAGAGAGACAGCTGTGCACCTCCGCCATCCTCAGCAGTACTCACTGAGGGGGGATTTGGGCTCTCTCTCTTTCTGTCTCTCTCTCTGTCTCTTTCTGTGTCTCTCTCTCTTTCTGTGTCTCTCTTTCTGTCTATCTCTCTTTCTGTGTCTCTCTTTCTGTCTCTCTCTCTTTCTGTGTCTCTCTCTTTCTGTGTCTCTCTCTTTCTGTCTCTCTCTCTTTCTGTCTCTCTCTCTCTCCCTTTCTCTGTCTCCATCTGTTTCGAGCTGTCGTTCCTCTGCGTTCACGTCTACCAGACGGTGACTGTCAGACCCCATGTGTGTGTATGTGTGTGTATGTGTGATGTCATTGTTTGCTGTTCCCGTACCGTCGTTGTTCGACATTGATTTTGTGGCGCTTATTTGACACTCAATACATTTCTTGACGATGCGAAAGGCAGATATGGAATAATTAATTGGCAAATAAAATTATAAACGCAGCATTCTATCCTTCAGTAGTACTCTGAATACAGTTTTTACAGCTTTATTGCGAATACTCCAAAAACTTAGGGTTAGGGTTAGACTAATTAAGTTTAGGGTTAAACTTAATTAGTGTTGTAAACCCTGAATGACCAGACCTGAGAGCTTTCCTATTTTACTATGCTTCTGTCTAGGCTGAGTTGTAGTTTAAAAACTTTAATCTCTGTCACAAACACACACACTATATCTCTCTATCTGTCTTTCTGTCTCTTCTAATATCAATTACTTTAACCATTCAGTTAATGCTACATGCTTCAAAAGTCATGGCAACACCACATTTACATGACAGAGGACCGCAGAGTGAAATAGTCACCACGATGAAATCCTGACTTGTGTTAAACCACCTTGATGGGCGATTTAGACATTCATCAGGTTTATTTACAGTCTTTTTTTTGCAGTCAGGGAACTGAAAGGGTTAAGAACTTGTTTACTACAGGGGATGGCATCTGCCTCATCTCAGGCAGTGGAACTCTCTGTGACTTCATTGGCCAGCTCTCAAACCTGCCTACGCACCGACTGGCTAGTCAAGACACACAAGTCCCGCCTTCCATTGTGCTTGTGTCTGACTGACAGGATAGGTTTTCACTTTGACACCATACTCACTCCGGGGCACTGCATCTACTTTTTCTGCTTAGTAACCCCCTCCCTACTTTTGCTTGTCTAATCTTTGGGTAGCTGACTGTAGAGCTAGTGTGTGTTAGTAGTGTGCGTTAGTAGTGTGTGTTAGTAGTGTGCGTTAGCAGTGTGTGTTTGTGTTCCCTTCCATGCCTTTGTGATCCCACCCTCCCTGTGTCTGGCCCCTCCACCCTTCCTCCCATAAGAGAAGTTCTGTTTTCACAATGTATTTCCCCTCCCTCCCTCCCTCCCTCCCTCCCTCCCTCCTTCCCTCCCCCCCTCCCCCCTCCCCCCTCCCTCCCTCCCTACCCCCCTCCCTCCCCTCCCCCCCTCCCCCCTCCCTCCCTCCCTCCCCCCCTCCCTCCCTCCCTCCCTCCCTCCCTCCCCTGTACAGAATGACTAAAGTCTATTTTTACCTTCTGGTACTCTCCACTCCTCTTGTCCCTTCCCACCCATTTTCCCTCTCTAGAAAACCCTCCCTCTCTTTATGTTCTCATGGTTTGGTGCATAAGAATCTGTGTGTGCGTTTAAAATTCTGTCTGGAGGAGGCGAAACTGCACGATGGAAAACTCGAAAACGAATGCTTCTTGGACTGAAAGGGTTGGTTATCATGGAAAATGACATCATCTGTCTCCTGCTGTGTTTGTTGTGTCTTCAAACTAATTTAACAGTAGACTAAATCCCTAACCCCAATTCAAACTACTAAATACACAATTGACCAACCTTGCATTACATAGACCTATGTATTTTTCTGATGTATTTGTATATTGATATGGATGTGTGGATTGAATAAATAGGTCGATAAGTTTGTATTATTAAGTGGCAAATAACATCCGCTTACAACACATCAACTGTTGGATTTCAGTGACCATATTGGTAGCATTCTGGTTATAGTGGTAGTTGTAGTAGTGGTTTGTGAAGAAGCGTTTAGTTTCATTACCCCTTCTTTTTGCTTCTCTATGGGTGTCTGTCTGCTGACTCATTACATGATGAGCCAGATCAGCTGGGGCAAAGCAATCAGTCAAATGTTACCATAAGCAGTGTCAAACACTTCCTGTCCAAGAGGAGAAATTCACGTGCACTCAAAAGATCAGTGGAACACTGAGTTTGAAGTAGATACATGTTCTTTGGTTACATAATTGCAGATGGCTTTATGTAGGCAAGTGTATTTCTTGGACGCCGATTCGTAATTTACAAGCGCCCTCCAAATATTTGATGGACGATTCAAGTATTGCATGTTCCGTCTACATTTCTGGGGTGGGGGCGGGACTTGTCCAATTTATGTCAAGCCATTCGTTGTCCTACATTTCAGTGTGTGTTTGATTTGTGGCCTCCTTAATCAATCAGGTCTTACTACGTGAAGCAGACCAATAACAACTTATGGAGGGGTGTGATTATGCAAAATATTTTTTTTTGCACACAGTTTTTACTGTTTTGTAGGGAATGAATGGCCAGTAAACGAATGCTAACAGCAACGTCTTGGCACGACTGAATGTCGCAAGAGTCTATACGAATTGATGGCCCGATATTTACGTACATAATGATGCTTATCTGTTCCGTTTCACATTATCTGCCAATGACTAACTGATATGCAGAATGAGATTAGCATATGACTGACATTCCAGTGCACATTCGAACCAATCAGCGGTTGTGGTGGCGGGATGACAGGTGGTTGCTTTGACCAATGTAGTAGCGTAGGTCCAAAAAAGGGGCGGGGCACGCTTGGGCGAGGTTGACACACTGAAAGAGCGAGAGGGGGTAGCCTAGTTTACAACAAGAGGAAGAGGGAGTGAACGAGAAAGAGAGACCGAAGGAGTAACAGAGGCAGGCAAGCGTTAGAGAACAAATCAAAGGGAATACAATCAACCTCCAGCAAGATGAAGTGAGAACGTATTTTTGTTCATTACTATCAATTACATCGACCGAGCGGACCGGAGGGTGAGCGCGCCTCATTGGGGGAGACGTCCGCGCGAAGCAGCCAACCTGGTGCAGACGGACCTCAAAAGCTGCCATCCTCTGTATTTGACAACCCTCGATTTTTTTTCAACGACTACTGTATAACAGCTTCTCCGTTTGGTGTTTCTTCTTCAGCATTGCCGTTCTTTTTTCTTTTTTTTTTGAAGAGAAGAATCATCCACGCGTCTGGTCTTATTTTTCGTTCTGTCATTTCAGTCCAAGAGTTCTCATGTTTGGCTACTATCATCATCACCTCCGCTGTTCATAGTATACTGGTCCAATACTTGAACAACTTAGCCAGCCACCAGTAACATTTTCACTCGATCAGGTTCAAACTGGTGAGGTTGTATGACGGGGAGCAGAAGGTTGGAATTGTAAAATAAATGTGGATAGCGCAGGGAAACTTAATTTTTAAATTGATCTAAACTAAAGGGTTCGTGTGAGATGGTGATAGATTAATGCACCAGTTGAAATGCACTTGAGTTTAAAATCTGTCAGCATATAGCTGTAGTGAGCAAATCACCAGCAACACAAGATGGTCACATTGTTTGTTGTATATGCACAGTAGCTTTTTGATTTCATGTTAGCCCACATGCTGTATCAACAGTACTGTTTCGCTAACTTGAAAGGAAAGTACAAACCTTGCAGTAACGTGTGGTATCTAGGGTCAAGTAGACGAGTTATTGGTGTTAATTGCCTACTAATTAGACAGGTGTCCTTGTAACGGTTACTGGAGGCAGTAGTTCAAATCCTGTTGTGGGGAGTTGTGTGTAGTTATCGGTAAAAGACAGTGTGAGACCGCGTAGAGACATTTATTGGTGGTGTGTTGAAATGAATAGCAACGTTTATTTAGCTGCTTTGTGTTCTGCGGGTGCAGGGTCAGGGGCGTTCCCGTGGGACGGTCTAGTTTGGAACGGCGCACTTACGTCTTCAGGTGCTGTGTCGAGCAAACCAGACAACCTGCCTTGCTTTTAAGTTGCAAGCTGCTCCTCCCAGACCGAGAGTTACATGGTTTTTCATAGCCTTTGCCGTAGGGCAAGACACCGTTGTCTTATGAAAAACGACCAAGCGTGACTGGAAAAAGCCATGCTGAATAATTAGCTAGCATAAAACACTGGCTAACCTAGTACTGTACACTCGTTTCATCAGATTGCTAATAGCCATTCCATGAAAATAGTTGTATCAGTGTCCCTTTAAAAACAGGTCAAAATTGAAAGAAGTTAGTAGCAATTAGATACAGTTAGCATGTTTCGGCTAGTTAGCTATATGGCTACCTAGCTAGCCATAGCCACATTGATGGTAGTCGTGCGACAGTTTTCTAAACCCTGGAGGTAGCTTATGTCTTGAAACAATCGTCGAGGTATTTATCTGCCCGTATACCAAAGAGGTTTGGCCTCGAGACATGTAAAATATTCCCCGTAATGACTGCGTAGTTGTCGGGCTGATGTAATAACACATGCCGTGGATGAGGTAGAGGCCTAGTTAACTCTTTCAGTACCATACAACTCTAGTAATGTAAACAGAGTAAGAGGGGGCATCAGGGGTAATTGGACCACAAGAAAGACGACGTTTCCAGTGAGAAGTCAGATCTGTTCGACGTGGTGGCTTTATATCGTTGCATCGGGACTTTGTAATTTAGTTATCATCCTTTGAATGTTGTATTGTTATCATGTGTGTTATTAGAATGCGGCATGATCAGAGCGTGACTCTAATAGCGTGACCTATAGCCCTTATGTGGAGAAGTATACATGTTAAAATATTGGACACAGAGATAAAAGGGCAAATCATAAAGAATTGCGTCTGGTGCTATGAAATTGTGAGTGAAGCCATCCTGAAGGGCCAAATCGACGCAGTTTACATCGAAGCCTGATGTATTTGCTTTCATCTGGAGTTTTCCTTTTCTGAGTCGGATACACGATGTTTTCACGCAAGACATTTTAACAAATATTCCAGAGGCACCTTTCCTAGGACATTTCTCCCGGGCATTTTCCTTTTTTTAAACCCTAGCATTGAATTCAGCCATGTTTTCATCAGAAAATCCTCAATACCTCCGTCAAGGATTGAGTATGTTCGGTCAGTAACAGCTATTTACTATACATGTCTAATGTAAATTAAATATCACTACTATTGTGCCGTTGTCGAAACATATCAGTGTTCATTTTCAATATGAGTACAGTAAGTGCATACAACGAAACAGTAAGGCATATTAAGAGTCATTATTAGATTATGCTAGTATTCTCATTGGTCAAGATCCTTTCCGTCCGAATACTAACAGAAGGGTACTGGGGAGGGACCAGCGTCTGTCGTAAGCGTTGTTATTGTGTGTAGATGGTGTAAAATGGATGGATACAGTTTAGTTTTATACTAGCTTTTTACTTTTGTATAGGGGTTACCGACACTGACTTTGTACTGCTGTTCTTTGAAGCATTGACCAAAACTACTTTCAGTACAGCTTCCCGTTACTAGAAAAAAGAGTCTCATTTATGTGAAACATAAGAGGAAATGATCAGCTTGAGTCTCACTAGTACAAATAATAATAATAATGCATGATGATGAATGTAATCATTTTTAAAACATAACTTTGCAGTGTGGACCAATGTGGAGCCCCGATCTGTTCCTGTGTTTCCATGGCATTCCTTGGTGCCTTTCCTGGCACCTACCCAAACAGATGCCTCAACTCAGCCTGTGGACGGACAACAACCAGCCCACCACCCCCAAGTGGCTAACCTTAAGACAGGTACGCACCGGCATAACGTGGCCAGCTGTAGGGAGTCAGATGGCTGAGCGATTAGGGGATCGGGCTATTAATCAGAAGGTTGCTGGTTCCATTCCCGGTGGCGCCAAATGATGTGTCTTTGGGCAAGACACTTCACCCTACTTGCCTCGGGGGGGGGAAAGTCCCTGTACTTACTGTAAGTCGCTCTGGATAAGAGCGTTTGCTAAATGTAAATGTAAGCTCGATCAAGACTGACCTTGTTGAAACGGTGAGTGCAATCCTCATGGGTTTTCAGTCGTTCTCTATTAAGTTACCCCTGCTTGTTTGTCCCCCAGAGTCTCAGGGAGGCGCTGTGCTGCTCCAGGAGTGCGTGGAGGCACCCCCCACCCTGGAGAGGGGTCCTCCGCCCCGCCCCATCGCCCCCACGGAGGAGCCGCCCCCAGACAGGGAGGCGGAGAGGGCCGACAGCGAGACAGAGAGTGACGTGGACGACCCGTAAGTTTCCTTACTCGAGCCGTACGCGTGCGTCTGTGTCTGCGATTGGTTGACAGGTTGTGAGCGTGCCAGTGGCCACACTCTCTCCACTGTGAGGAGTGTGTGTGTACTGATTCTGTCACGTGGAGCCCAGGGTTTGGAGTCAACACAGGGCAAAGAGACAAAGGCATTCCATGGCTCTGCGTTGTCTCACTACATGAAAGGCAGTGGCCAGGAAGCAGTCCATTGAAATGGACTAGCTGCCTGCTGAATCTACTGAACTATCTCTTGGGAGATAAGCCACGTGCTGTGTGTGTGGGTTTGTGAGAGTGACAGTTCCTGAAACCTCTGAAATAATGTGTGTGCGTGTGTGTCTTCTCTTGCCTGTTCCTCGTTCAGGCTTCTGTGTGTGTGTGTGTTAAAGTGCTGTGCTTAGCTTCAAATAATGAGGATGAGTCTACCAAGCTCATGGGTCTAATCAATGCATCATTCCCCTCCCCCACAGGTTTTTCCCTAGCGTTTTACCTGATCAGCCCCTTTCCATTACCCCTGTGAAGAGACGCACTCAGTCCCTCAGCGCCCTGCCAAAAGATGGAGACAAGGCCAGCCCGGGAAAGGTGCGTCTCTCTCTCAGTACCACCGTCTCCAGTTGCTATGCAGTGCTCGTACTCCATCATTCTTAGTTCTAGTTTTATATCGTCTCAACCGTGTCAGATTGCCTCTCTGTCATGAGTACTGGAAATAGGTCTAGTAGGGAGTCAGGTGGCTGAGCGGTTAGGGAATCGGCCTAGTAATCAGAAGGTTGCCGGTTCAATTCCCGGTCGTGCTAAATGACGTTGTGTCCTTGGGCAAGGCACTTCACCCTACTTGCCTCGGGGGGAATGTCCCTGTACTTACTGTAAGTCACTCTGGATAAGCGTGTCTGCTAAATGACTCAATGTAAATGTAGACCTGCTGTCTGGGTAAGGCGGGGTGGTTAGGTCAGCTCCACACTCACACACGTTCTCTCTCAGAGGGAGAAAGACCATATCAGGAGGCCCATGAACGCCTTCATGATCTTCAGCAAGCGTCACCGTGCTCTGGTCCACCAGCGGCACCCCAACCAGGACAACCGCACGGTCAGCAAGATCCTGGGAGAGTGGTGGTACGCCCTGGGCCCCAAGGAGAAGCAGAAGTACCATGACCTCGCCTTCCAGGTACACACACACACACACACAGGACTATAACCAACATTTGTCATAAAATTTTCCAGTTGATTTAAATGGTTAACTTTGTTTACGTACATAACCGAATACTGTGATTAGCAAATGTGTTTGTTTTGTATTCTCTTTGCGGTGTACCTTTTTTTACAAGCATCCTCCCTTCCCCTGTGCCTCCCTTCCCCTGTGCCTCCCTTCCCCTGTGCCTCCCTTCCCCTGTGCCTCCCTTCCCCTGTGCCTCCCTTCCCCTGTGCCTCCCTTCCCCTGTGCCTCCCTTCCCCTGTGCCTCCCTTCCCCTGTGCCTCCCTTCCCCTGTGCCTACCTTCCCCTGTGCCTCCCTTCCCCTGTGCCTCCCTTCCCCTGTGCCTCCCTTCCCCTGTGCCTCCCTTCCCCTGTGCCTCCCTTCCCGTGCGCAGGTGAAAGAGGCTCATTTCAAGGCCCACCCAGACTGGAAGTGGTGCAACAAAGACAGGAAGAAGGCCGGCGCTGAGGGTCGAGGGGTCCCTGGGGGCAAAGACATCAGAGAGAGGAGCATGTCTGAGACCACGGGTCAGTCTCACACACACACACACACACACACACACACACACACACACACACACACACACAAGCACTGCAGAAATAACCAAATCGGTCACTTGTTGTTTCTGACATAGTCTGATGTTGTTTCTGACATAGTCCAATGGTTAGTCTTAAACAAAGTGCCCTCTCTTCTTCCCCCCCCCCCCCCCCTCCCCCTTTGCTTTCAGCAGAGCCCCAGTCCTTGTCCCTGGGCCCGGAGCTGAAAGGGGTCGCAGCAGGCCTCGCGGGCGTGTCGGAGCGGGCCGTGGCCGAGGGTCACGTGGGCAAGCTGACCCGCCCACGGGCCTTCTCTCAGAGTGCCATGCACAGCCTGGAGAGGAGCGAGAGGGGCAACACCCAGGCCCTGGCTGAGCTCGCCCAGGTATGGAACACTTTCCCCCCTCCCAAGACCAAGCGGATTCTTCACACAGGAGTTTGAGTGTTCTTGTCTCATCTCCCATCTCTCCTTCCCCTTCGTCCGTCTCCCCTCTGGCATCTCCTCCCCTTCTCTCCCCCCTCACACCCCCCTCCCAGATGTGTGGCGACGGAGGGGGCCAGTTTGCGGGCCGCGCCCCGCCCCTCTCTCGCTCCCAGCGGGGGGTCAGCGAGGACATGACCAGCGACGAGGAGCGCATGGTCATCTGCGAGGAGGAGGGGGACGACGACGTGATCGGTGAGCACCGGCCGTGCGCCCCGCCTACAGGGATGAAAAGACTACGTTACCCATAATGCTGCCCTGCTCTCCAATAACCCCCCCAAACACTGCGTGCGTGAACTCTCGATCCCTCCCCTTTCCCACCTTACAGAGGACCCCTACCCCAGCAGCTCTATAGACCTCAAGTGTAAGGAGAGAGTCACTGACAGCGACAGCGACAACGCGTCTGGGGATGAGAGCAGCCGCAAGGTAAACAACCAGGGCTCGACCTCTGCCTGCCTGTACTATTGATCTGGTTGTTTGCCTCGATCTAGACAAGTCACTTAAGAGGAATTAGTTCTCATAGACCGGTCGAGGAAAAACACAGAAGGCAAAGACGGCGTTTTTTCAACGTTTTTTTTTTCTTTGCTGTCTTCTTTTCTTCTTCCCTATCCAGCGAGTGTTCGCTCCGGTCATCTGTTCTTCCTCCTCCTCCGTTTCCCGGCCCTCGCCACACGGCAGGAGTGTCTCTCTATCCTCCTACCCGACCAAACGCTATGAAGGAGGAGGAGGAGGGGGGGGGGCCACAGGGGGACTGTCAGACCGCAGGAGGAGGAGGGGAATAGAGGGAGGAGGCGGGGGAGGAGAGGGGGAGCGTAACGATGGATTTGAAGGAGGAGGAGTAGCTTCCCTCTCTCTCTCGTTCTCCTCCTCAGGCCAGTCGGTCATCTCCAGCTTTCCGTCCGGAGGGCTCCCTCCCTCCAGCGCGACCTCCCTGGGCCTGAGTCCTCTCCTGGGCCTGGGGGCGGTGAGAGTGGCCTCTACGGTGGTCACCAACGTGGTTCGTCCTGTGGTCAGCACTCCGGTCCCCATCGCCAGCAAACCCAGAGACGGCGGGGCCACACCGAACCTACACCCGCCTGACAGGAAGTCCCTCCCTCTGCAGCAGGCACAGCTTCTCATTGGCTCCGGACCAGGAAGTGGGACAGCGGTAGGGGGTGGGTACTTCTCCTCGTCCTCACCCAATGCCGTAGGCGCAGGGGCGGGTCCCGGCGGGGTAGTGACCAATCTGGTGTTAGGAGGCGCGTTTAATGCACAACCTACCGTCCAGCTCATCAGCTCCTCCCACCAGCCGATATCCCAGCACCAGCTCCCGCCCACAGCCCCGGTCTCCACATCCCAGCACGGCCAAACCAACGGACCCCTGCCTCACCCCTTGCTCCAGCCCCAGTTCCTCCCCGCCTCCTCTCTAGCGCCCCCTGGGGGTAAAGCCATCACACAGGTCCAGTACATCCTGCCCACCCTCTCCGAAAGCACCAACCCCAAGAGCCCCCCTCAGCAGATCAGCCAGCCAACCAGTATCTTCAACCTGCCCACAGCTCCGCCCACACACGTGTCCTTGGCCAATGGGAAGCAGCCGGGCTTGAGCTCTCTGTCGGGGTATGCCTCCAGTCCAGCTGTAGGCGTTGTCAGTCCAGGAGCCAGAGGTGAGACGCTAGCGTTTGATGTAATACTGCTAGATGTTCTTCTGCTCAGTGATGACCCTCAGTCAGAAATGTGGTATTCTGGTCTCTCTTTCTGTTTCACTCGTTTTCTGTCTCCTCTCTCTTTCCCTCTCTCCCTTGATCTCAATCTCACTCTCCATGGTGTCCCGCAGTGCAAACACAATCCCCGGTCCTCCAGGGCAAGATGTTGGTTCCCATGGCAACAGTGAGGACAGCCCCTTCCCAGCAGTTTCCTACCGTGGCTCCGCCTCTTCCTGTCCAGAATGGCGCTCAGACAGGAGGCAAGGTGAGGAATCTCTCAGGATCCAAACGTCAACATCTAATTATTATAATTTCTCTCTCTCTAATTCCCTCTTTCTCCTCTCTCTCCTCTCCTAGCTGATCCAGATTACCCCCCTGCCAGTCGTCCAATCACAGCTCTCGCAGGGCGGAGCCGTGCATCCTGGAAACCACTTCCCCGTAACCATGGGAGCGGCTGCGGTGGTGGCCCCTGGCTCCGCCCCTCAGACCGTGCTGCTGCCGACTCCTCCCACCAGGTAGGACCAGCGACGCCCACACCCCACCCCTCGCGTGTGGTCAACGTTATCAGACCAAAGACATGGCAGGGACATTGGGAAACAGACTAGTCATTAAGGTCATCACCTGTCGAGGTTACTGTGTGTTTGAGTTTGGACAAGCGGAGACAGTGGAGGCCATGCAGCTTTAACGGAACAGCTCCTGTTAGAGTGTGTGTGTGTGTGTGTGTGATGTGGGTTAGTCATGCTTCTGGTGGCCCAGGCTGCCTCTGCCTCCGCCTGCCGCCCCCTCACTTCCTCCAACACACACACACACACACACACACTGAGCTACTCAGTCCTTCCTGCTGCTTGTGCACACTCACCCACTGACCCTCACTGCAGCACATCTCTCGCTCTCTCTGTCTCTGTGTCTTTGTCTCTCTCTGTCTCCCTCTCTCTCTTCACTTGTTTCTGTTCTCTTGTCCTTCTCCACTTGCTTCTCCTTCTTTTTTTGTATGTCCAATTTTACATACCCCTTTTGTGCATTTCCCTAATCTCTCACTCTCACACACATACATACACACACACAATTATCAGTCCCTAACACTCCTGTCTTCTCCCAAACTCAGGATCACCTATGTCCAGTCCACGCCCGGAGTCGCCTCCCCTCTGCCTCTGGTCTCCACGACGACCGGCTCCTCCTCCCAGCAGCCCCTGCCCTCCCCCGGACCTGCGTATGTCCCGTCGCCCCTGGCAACGCTGGGATTCACAGCCATCGCCCCCCCAGGACAGACCCTGATGCAGCCCCTCATAGCAGGTACACACACACACGCACACACAACCTCAGCCCCCAATGGACTGACAGACTGGCAACCCATACTGTTACCTAGCCACCAGCCAACCTAAGTTACAACCTAAGGTCGATGTAACTCTGGTTACTGTAACTAACCTGGTTACTGTAACCACTGGTTTCTGTTTCCAGGCCAGCCCCCCTTGCCCTCCGCCCCATCTCCTGTGACCGGCACCACCAACCAGATCGTCACCGCCATCTACCCTCCCTCCCCCAGCGTCACCTTGGCAACAGGGGTGGTCTCCATGACAACGGTGCCCCCCAGCGTGGTCTATACAGTCTCTAGCGCCTCCGGCATGTCTCCCCACATCCTGCCCAAACATTCCCCGGCCCCCCAGCCCCCTGCCGACCGGCAGACAGACAGGCACCTGGCCCCTGAGAGGCCGGGAGACAGGCAGGCAGACAGACAGCCTCACTTCCAGACAGACAGACAGGCGGAGAGGCAGACAGAGCTAAAGACACACGGTCAGACAGACAGACAGACGTCCAGTAAGAACCACGGCTCCACGGCAGGCTCCGCGCGGCCCGCCAGCCCCCCTCCGCCCACACACACGCCCGGTACGTGGGAATCACTTCTTTTCTTTCTCTCAGTTGATGGTAACCCACACCCTGCTCTTAAACTCGACTGAACTTGTGTTTTATCTATCTGTTTTCTCGACAGGCAGTGGCCCAGGCCCCCTTAAACTCCCCCAGCACCCAGTTAAGACCCCTCAGAAAGTCAAAGCCACAGTGGCCAACATTCCCGTCGGCAGCTACGAAGGAGGAGGGCGCGGGAAGGAGAGGGACAAGGAGAGGGACAAGGAGAACAGCCGCTTCTCCTTTGAGGCGGAGCGGACGGCCTCCCCCTCCACGCACCCTCCTGAGGAGGCCCCCTCCTCGGAGAGACCCCCGGAGGGAGCGAGGGACGCCTCGGACCCACGGGGCAAGGAGAGCGCCAACAAAGAGGTACCCATGACGACGCGCACAACCGGCTGTTTCCCTACCCGGTTCTTTGATAGCTGATTGGACGGTTTGAAGGATCCATCTGGGGTCTCCCAAGCTAAACCCGCTGTGGTTCTCGACTCTCCCTCACCAGGTGGCGTGGAAAGACACCCTCCCCTCCTCGTCCTTGCCTCCTCCCCCTGCCTCAGACCCTGCCCTGCCTCCGCCCCCCAGCGACAAAGATGCCCCCCCTCCCAAGAAGGTGAAGGCTCGCCCCCCCCCCCTCAAGAAGACCTTCGACTCTGTGGACAAGTAAGCACGCGCGCTCACGCTGTGTGTGGATCCCTCTGCTGGGCCTGAGTGTGTCGCCGTGTCAGTTTGGAGCAGGCGTGCCCTGTGTTTCCCGTGTGTGCATCGGGATGGTCAATCGCGTGTGTGTGTGTGTTGGGCTTGTTTTGTGTGTCTCACCTGTGTCCGTGTGTCTGGCAGAGTGCTGTCGGAGGTGTATTTTGAGGAGCGCTTCGCGGAGCTTCCTGAGTTCCGGCCGGAGGAGGTGCTGCCGTCGCCCACGCTGCAGAGCCTGGCCACCTCCCCCCGCGCCATCCTGGGCAGCTACCGCCGCAAGAGGAAGAACTCCACAGGTCAGACACACACACACACACTCTCTCTCCCACTGTCTTCCACACACACACACACACACACACACACTCTCAGGATAAACAGGGGAATGGAAAGGGGAAGAGGATGGGTGGAAGAGTTGAGGAAGGGAGAGGGGATGTCCATGAGCACTCTGGTGTTTTAAATGGAGGTTCCCCTCTCTTGTACAAGTGACCTAGCGTGTGTGTGTGTTCAGACCTGGACTCGTCCACGGAGGACCCCGTCTCCCCCAAGAGGAAGAGCCGACGGCGGTCCAGCTGCAGCTCGGAGCCCAACACCCCCAAGAGCGCCGCCAAGTGTGAGGGAGACATCTTCACCTTCGACAGGCCAGGTAAACAAACACACACCAAGGCATCACAGTCACCAGTCCAACACACCGAGGCATCACAGGCACCAGTCAAACACACACTGAGGCATCACAGGCACCAGACAAACACAAACCAACACATCATAGGCACCAGTCAAGCACACACTAAGGTATCACAGGCACCAGACAGACACACACTAAGGCATCACAGGCACCAGTCAAACCTGACATTAATGTGTGTATATATCCATCCTTCAGTTAGTTCACTTGAGGATATTGGGAAAACTCCTTTTTAGAAAAACGTGTGGTGTGACTAGGCGTCCTGTGTCAGGGATGATTGTGTTCTCTGAGAGCCTGGTCTGGATTAGAGACCCACCTCCCACAACCCCAAACTAACCCCCCCCCCTCCCTCCCCCGTGGCGGCTCAGCGCCCCCCTCCGTGTGCCCCTCCCCAGGCACGGACGGAGAGGACATCCTGGGAGAGCTGGAGTTTGACAAGGTGCCCTACTCGTCCCTGCGCCGCACGCTTGACCAGAGGAGGGCCCTGGTCATGCAGCTGTTCCAGGAGCATGGCTTCTTCCCCTCGGGTACACACACACACACACACACTTTTCAAATGCTGTTGTTGAGTCCACCGATTAACACAAAGGCTGTTTAGATACTGTAAATGAATCAACTAATTTGCAGCCGTACTCATGCACCCTAAAGAATAGTGCATCCACCAATCGCACTGTGAATGTTTCATTCTTGACTTTAATGCGACAGACGCCTACTAGTACAGATAGTCTTTTCTCCTGCGTTCTGCCAGCCTGTACTGGAACGTTCTGCCAGCCTGTACTGGAACGTTCTGCCAGCCTGTACTGGAACGTTCTGCCAGCCTGTACTGGAACGTTCTGCCAGCCTGTACTGGAACGTTCTGCCAGCCTGTACTGGAACGTTCTGCCAGCCTGTACTTGAACGTTCTGCCAGCCTGTACTGGAACGTTCCGCCAGCCTGTACTGGAACGTTCCGCCAGCCTGTACTGGAACGTTCTGCCAGCCTGTACTGGAACGTTCCGCCAGCCTGTACTGGAACGTTCTGCCAGCCTGTACTGGAACGTTCTGCCAGCCTGTACTGGAACAGCTGAAACAGAGCAGCCCTGGGCACTGTAACTGCAGACTGCTCACAGCCCGCACACACACACACACACACACATTCCTGTAAAGGCTGCAAAGAAGCCCACCCACACAAACACACTAAAGTATGCACTTCTGAAGCCTTACCAACCGACAGGAACTATTTTAGTTAAACTCTCGCTCTCTCTTTCTCTCCTGCTCTCTCTCGCTCTCTCTCTCCTGCTCTCTCTCTCTCCTGCTCTCTTTCTCTCTCTCCTGTTCTCTCTCCTGCTCTCTCTCTCCTGCTCTCTCTCTCTCTCCTGCTATCTCTCTCCCTCTCCCTCTCTCTCCTGCCGTCTCTTCCCCGCCTACTCCTCCCCCTGCAGCCCAGGCCACTGCAGCTTTCCAGGCACGCTACTCGGACATCTTCCCCACCAAGGTGTGTCTGCAGCTAAAGATCCGAGAGGTCCGGCAGAAGATCATGCAGACGGCGGCCCCCTCTGAGACCCCCGGCCTGGGGGCCCCCGACTCCTCGTCCCTCCCCGGGCCCTCGGGGGCCCAGACGGGGGAGGGGGTCGGTGGAGGAGGTGCGGAGCAGCCGGGCGAGGAGGCGGAGCGGGAAGGGGAGCCCAGCCTGGAGGAGCCTCACGATTCACAGGACTCGTCTAGATGAGAGGCAGTGATAGGCTGCTGGATTGACCAATCCGTTCAACACTCCAGTGCTCCCCTCTGGTCGCCCTCCTCCTCTTCTGTTTCTTTCCATCTTCAGGAGCAAACGAGTGTGTGAGACTTTAAAGGGTTGTTTGGGTCTGTAGGAGGCATGGATAAAGAACTTGAAATGGGTATATAAAAAAAAAAAACGACAAACTACAAAACAAATTATTCTCTCTTACCAAAAAAGGACATGTGAACCACCAGTGGCATACAGACAAACGTACTCATCACACACACACACACACAAACCACACTTGAATTAGTTTTTATTCATTTGTATTAAGGCTTCCATTGATGCCAGTGAAGCCCCCTCCTGCTCTGATACTTGTTGCCTTGAAGCAGCAGGGGTCTTTTGGGGTCTGCTGGGTCCCGCTCACATCACACTGCTCGACTAACTGTTGATGTCTCTGTTGTATTTTCTTTTTTTATACATATTGGACTTTTTTGGAGGGAAAAGCAGTCATTGGTTGCTTTTGAGGAAGTGGTCTCTATCGTCTTGTCTTTGATTGGCTTGTTTGTTTCTGTGGAACATGAGGGGGCTGGCTCCCCCCAACCACCTGCCTAGGGACGAAGCGATTGGACGATACCGTTGTTTTATGAGATCAATTTAAGGAAGATCCTTGTTTTATTGGTTGCTTTATCTCTGTTGTATTTCCACCAAAGCTGACATTCAGACGGGGTCAAGACAGCAGATGGTTCGGGGATGAAATGACAAACTCGGCTCCAGTCAACTTTTGGCAGTACCACCATTCCTGCTCATTTCCCCACCGGTCTGGCCTTGCCTTCCCGTGATTGGCTATAGCAGACGCCAGTAAGGGGATTACCAAGCATTCCTGTGCCTCTCATTCGCTAGCCATGAAGGAAAGGGGCGGGAAGACAGTCATTGGGCACATCCTTGTTCTTAACGGGACGTTATTTTGTTGCTCGCCTCATCCAAACTTTGAGTTTTAAAGGAGTTTTAGACTTTGAGTTGATAAACCAGAGGATATAAGGGCTGACAGGGCCAAACACCCTCTGTAGCCAAGATGTTTTTAGTCCCTTTTTAAAAAACAACAACTTGATTATTCATTGAATCCTATGTAACTCATGATCACTATGTTATTGTATTAATATAATTCTTATTATTACTACTGTTGCTATTTTAACTCTATCATTTTACTAGTCATCATTTTAGTGGACCTCACTGTTTGTTAGTCTTTCTGGCAGACGTCTCTGCCGTTCCTCTCTTTCAGCCTAGGTATTTAATTTAGGGATTGAGAAAGTGCGTGTGATATATCTCAGTTGTGCATCTTAACCCCCTTTGCAGTCTTCCCTCTCTATCCTCTCCACCTCAGCAAGGACCTGAGCTGACATTTTTTTATTCATTTCAAGGGGAAAGCAGAATTAAGTGACACTTCTTCATTCAAGAGTAATAAGCCGTCTGTCTTTTGAACCACCCTTGGATTCCTCTCTCGCTCCCTAGCTACTAAGTTAGATTCTCTTGCCTCACCACTTATATTCCTTCTTCCTCCACCTCTTTCCTTCCCTCTTTCCTCCCTTTGTCACTTTATTGTTCTTGCCAGACCTCCTTCTTAGGTGGAAGGTGAGAACCTGGGGGGTTGGAAGGGAAGGGAGTTATCCAGAGTGGTTAGGGTATAATATTGGTTGTGTCTTTGTGCAAGACTTGGTTCTGTTGTACATAATTACTCTAGAGTCAGTAGACTCACTATATTACAAGGAAAAATGTGTAATTGATTATAAATTGACTATTAAAGACAACATTACCGAAGGTAAAATTGTGAAATGGGGAAAAAACAAAATAACATGAGTATAATTGTCAGTGTTACTCCTTGTTTTGCTGGTACAGTATGCAAGAGAGGAATTTCTATGAATAATTTAAGTTTGTATATGTATCTTACAAATAAATAGATGTTCAAGTAACTACTGGTGGTTTGTTTTATTTGACTCTAATCCAGCCTCACTAAAAGGGTGTACAGCAACTGCAAGTCTAGTCTTAGAAATTGCTCAGACAAACCTCTTATTGTTTGAAAGGGGTGAGGAGTATCTCATCTGGTGTGTGGAGTCTCTACAGTTGACACCAGTGCAGAGGAGCCTCTTACTGACAGGTGGAGGATGGAAGCAAATCAGTGACATATTATACAAAATAAAGAAAAGCCATTGAATACTTAATATTGACACCACCATTGAATATTTAAACATAACCAAATTTGTTGTTTTTGAATTCAAGTATTTCAATGTAAAAATTCAAGGTTTGGAAATTCAGGTTGTTCAGCTTCGAACAGTAAAATTCAGATCCCCAAAATTCAACAACAAAAAATTCAAGCTTCAGAAATTCAAATGGAACAAAATTCAGACTGCTCAAATTCGAATGGTGAAATTCTGATCCAAATTCCATTAAAACCATCTGCAGACCTCTTTCCTCAGACCCCTCTCATCCAGGTGTAGCTGCAGGCAGTCAGACATGCAGACATGCAGATCAGTCATCCAATCACAGCCTGGCGTCTGAGGAGAGAGGTCCGGTCTGAGGCAAACAATACCTTGGTATTCCGGATGTTGCAATCAGAAATTTTTGGATCTGAATTTCACCATTTGAATTTGAGCAGCTTGAATTTTGTTCTATTTGAATTTCTGAAGCTTGAATTTTTTACGATGTAATTTTGGGGATCTGAAATTCAAAGTTTTTTTACTGTGAATTTCAGCAACCTTAATTTCTGAACCTTGAATTTTTGGTTCATTTGTACATCATATTTCAATTCTAGAGAGGTGAATTCAAAACCAACAACTTTGGTGGTGTTTACATTTCAATAGTAAGTATTCAATGCCTTTTAAAATTCAAAACATTATGTCACAGATCTGCTTCCATCATGGAGGTCCAAGAATATTTTTGACAGCCTTGTGCTTCAAGCAACCGTCAACCAAACACCACTGACTCAATCGGGCATGTTGGAAAACATCATTTATTTATCAATGTATTTATTTACAACAAAAGACACTGAATGCATCCTAAGAATGTAACAATTACATTTTCAGGCAAAGGCTGAATGTACAGGCCATCGAGTAAAAACACGAAAGAGCTGAACAGAAACACTAACAGTTGTTGGGTAGTTCCAACCACATCTGCCTTCACACAATTTGGTCTGTAAAAATATCTGCAATGTTTGCCTTCAAGGGATTTGAAATTGACTTTATTAAGGCGATCATATCTTTATAATAATCACAGTTTTAAGGTTTTTCACACCCCTTCTAGATAAAGCTCAACAGTGGGCAACACTTTCAGATGCCGTGTGTGTGTGTGTGTGTGGGGGGGGGTTCAGATCACAGGTAAAATGGACACAGACAAAAACACCTTCATCAGCTCACATTCATCTCATCGGTCCAGTCCACCCATAAGGCTTATCCATGTTGGCCTTTCAAAATGGCCGACAGTCAACCAACTAGGGTTACACAGTTACTATCTAAAATGCATCCTTCCCTCAGTCTCGAGTATGCGGGTTCTAATTGAAGGGGTTGGTATTCACGGTGTGTGTGTGTGTGCGCGAGGTGTGTGTGTGGTCCTCAGAGTGTGTGTGGTCCTCAGAGTATGTGCAGGTTGTCCACAGCGATGGTGTCCATGCCCAGGCTGTTTTCCAGAGCCGTCTGGTAGATCTCGATGGCCTCAGCCAGGGGCAGGGTTCCCCCCTCAGTGGTCTCGATGATGGCAATGGTCTCCCCAAACTCATTACACATGATGGTGGGGGTACCCTGAGTCTGCCAGAGGAAGAGGTAGAGAAGTATACCATAAACAAACACGCTAAACGGTAATACACAGAATGGTTCATTTACTGACAGGAAATTTGATGTGACTTACTAGCTAGTTGAATGATCTATTTACTAGATATTCACTCGTTAATAAGTAGTTAGTTGTAACTTGACCGGTCAATAACAAGTAGGATCCTTTCCGGTTCGAGTCTCAAACTCCCATCTTACCTGCTGCAGGTCAGAGGCCTGGATATGGATGAGGTGCGGCTGCCCATTGGCCAGCTCCACGGCCGAGGCGTCCACTCCGGCCACGGCGGCGCTGGTTTCCACGGCGACCCGGGCGGCGGCCTGGGCGGCGGCCTCTTCCTCCAGCCTCTGCTGGCGAGCGTGGGTCATCTTGTGGTTGCGCAGGTTGGAGAAGGTCTTGAAGGCCTTGCCGCAGAGCGGGCAGACGTGCGGCCTCTCGCCCGTGTGCGTGCGCCGGTGCTCTGCCAGGTGCATGCTCTGGACGAAGCCTTTGCCGCACGTGTCGCAGCGGAACGGCCGCTCGCCCGAGTGTGTGCGCAGGTGCTCGCGCAGGTGCGTGTTCTGGCGGAAGCGCTTGCCGCACACGCCGCAGGGGAAGGGCCGCTCGCCCGTGTGGACGCGCTGGTGCAGGGCCAAGCCGGAAGACGAAACAAACAGCTTCTTGCAGATGGGACACTCGTGCGCTTTGACCCGAGGACCGCTACTGCTACCGCGAGGCCTTCCTGGACCCATGTTGTGGCTCAGTTGGTGCAGACGGAGGTTGGCTGGAGAGTTGAGCTTCTTCCCGCACACGCTGCAGTCCAGCCGGCCTCTCTCCTGCCCGGACGTGGCCCTGGGCTCCTGCTCGTTGCCCGAGGTGGAAGGATCGGTGCCGGGTTCCCCGTTGTGACCCTGGGCTTCTCCCTCCAGCCCAGCTTGAAGCAGGGGGAGGTGGGCCTCCAGGCAGTGGATGTCGCGCTGCCTCCGGTACATGAAGCCAGCCTCGCAGTGGGAACAGGGGAAGGGGGCGGGGGCCCCTGGGTGCTGGCTGTAGCGATGCGCGGCTAGCTTGGCCGACCACTTGAAGGTGGAGGGGCAGTCTGGGCAGGGCCAGGGGGTGGGGTTGGCGTGGAGGAGGCGGTGCTGGCGCAGGTTGGAGGACTGGGTGAAGGAGCGGTGACAGACGTCGCAGCGGTAGGGCCGCAGCCCCGAGTGGGTGAGGTTGTGACGGGTCAGGTTGGCGAGGGACGTGAAGGTCTTGCCGCAGTCGGAGCACTGGTAGGGCCTCTCGCCCGTGTGGGTCCGCAGGTGGTTGCGGACGTGGATCTGCTTCTTGAAGGACTTGCCGCAGACGCCGCACTTGAAGCGACGGTCGGTCACGTGGGTCGTGTGGCGGTGGCGAAGGAGGCGGAGCTGGGAGGGGAAGCTTTTGTCGCAGGAGGGGCATGGGTACGCCCCCTTTTCGGCCCCTCCCACGGAGACCAACCTGGATTGGTCCGCCGAGCCGGAAGTGGTGGGAGGATGGGAGGTTGTAGAGGCTCCAGAGTTCGAGGCGTCTCCTTGTGGGGCCTCGGCAGACCACCCTGCAGGAGCGGGCACCGTGTCTCCGTTCACCTCTCCTCCCTCTCTCCCGCCCCCGGCATGGGAGCTGAGGGCCAGGCCTTCCCCTGAGGCCTCCATCTCCTCGGTGAGGGGGGCCAACAGGCTCTGGTCCAGGGCCTCCAGGGGCCAGCTGCCCTCCCTCCTGGCCCTGACTCTTTGCAGGATGGCCAGGGCAGAGAGGGACACCCGCCTGGGCTCAGCCAGCACCTGAGGACGGACACGGGCAAATCTCAACAACACACACCCCAACCCTCTGGTGCTAGCGCTCTTTTAGCTTCATTAGCTGGAAGTGTCTACATATTGAGTCGAGTTTGTAGCGTTTCAGAAAAAGCTTATAAATTAGCCTGAAAATCAGAGAAGTAATTACTAACGTGAAACAGTAAATGGTCTTGACAGAGTGACTTCTTGTTGCCTGTTCTTTGGGCCTGGTTTGAATCCTTTGTTTACGACCTCCACACGTGGCTCATGGGGTTTGGCGCGCTATTGTTTGCAAGCAATTTGTATTTGTGCTACTCTGAAACAATTTGCGATGAGCCAAACCTACACGGCCGAAGGGACAGGGGGCTCGGTTTAATCCATTACCATGGCAACGGGGCTGGTAGTGACCGGGGGGTCGCGTGGGAGGTGAGTGCGCCGGTGGTACAGGAACTTGGTCATGTTGGTGAACGTTTTGGAACAGAACTGGCACTTGTGCAGTGGCTCCGCCGTGTGAGACTTCCTACAAGCCACAGAGAGACAAAAAGAGAGAGAGAGAGAGAGAGAGAGAGAGAGAGAGAGAGAGATGGAGAAAGTACAAGATGACTGAAACGTTTGGGGAAAATTTGAAACTCAACTGAAAACCAGACCTGTGGAAACCCTCCGTCCTACCTGTGCAGGATAAGGGTCATCTCGGTGGTGAAGCCGTGACCACAGTCCACACACAGGTAACGCGCCTCGCCCGAGTGTGTGCGCATGTGCGTCTGAAGCGACGACTCCTTCTTAAACACCTTGTCACACTCGGGGCACTCGTGAGTGCCCTGCTCGTGCACGCGTTGGTGAGCTGCCAGCCGATTGGCCGAGGTGAACGAGCGACTGCACTGGCCGCACTGCTGAGGTCGAACCCACACGGTCGCTTTCTTCTCCGCCGCCTTTTTCCTGACGTCCTCCGTCCTCTCCGCCTCGTCCTCCCTCGCTCCTTCCTCCTCGTAGCCGGTCATCACGCCCGCCTCTCTGCTCTCTTTGTCCTGACCCAGGAAGTGCTCCCCCTGGTGTTGGAGGAAGTCCTCCGGCGTCTGAAAGAGGAGGTTGCACTCGGAGCACTCGTACGGGTGGATGATGAGCACCTCCTGCTGCTGTTTCTCATCTCGCAGCCCTGAGGGCAGAGTCAGCTCCAGACGCTGGAGGCCGTTCCCCTGGACCCCCAGCTTTCCTGCCAAGCCCGGCCCCAGAGGGGTGAGCAGAGGCGGGAGGAGCTTGGCCCGGCGCAGGGTGGGGGTGGAGCCGTCCGCCAGGGCCTGGGCCGTGAGGATCTGGAGACGCATGGTGGCTGAGCCAGGGAGGGGGGACACGGGGGGCAGGAGGGTGGCACGGGAATGGGAGGCAGGCTTGGAGGCGGCCCACTGATTCTGCTGCTGCTGCTTCTGCTGTTGCTGCTGGGCCAGAACCTAAGCGGTCAAGAGATCCAAAAACATATATTCACACTCAAACATCCTTCAGTTTCGTTCAACAGTAAAGCGAGCTTAAATCTAAATGTTGTGAGTGAGACAGCCCCCTTGGATACCTGTGCTAGTATTTCCCCGGCTTGCTCTTCGCTCAACACAAAGTTCTGAACGTTGCCCAGCGGAGTCACGGTTCCATCAGGCTGCAGCACATACTCCTGCTGAGAGAGAGACAGAGAGAGAGACAGAGAGAGAGAGAGACAGAGAGAGAGACAGAGACAGAGAGAGACAGAGAGAGAGACAGAGACAGAGAGAGAGACAGAGAGAGAGACAGAGACAGACAGAGACAGAGAGAGAGCGAGAGCGAGCGAGAGGAGTACAAGTTAGTCACAAGACCTGGCAAACACCTCATTGAATCTTCTCTGTAACAGATCTGCATTTGCAATTTGTAAGTGGACACTACAGGAAAAAAAACATGATCTGAAACCAACACAAAGCTACTTCCATGCTCCCAAGGACTAAACTCCCCTCCCATGTCCCTTGATTGCTCTTAAGAGTCAACAAAGGCTCTTCCATTCCTTGGTTGAAAGAAGAACTCACAGTGACCGTGTTGCTGTGCGTGCTACTTCTGCTGTGGGTCTGCCTGTGTTCCAGCCACACGTCGGGCGAGTCAAACAGCGCCAGGCAGTCCAGACACTGGTACTGGACCGGGCCTGTCACTTGGGCATCACCGCCCACTTCGTCCGTCTCCAACACCTCACACAGCTCTGATCCACACAAGACAGACAAGAGACACATGAATATATCGCCTGGTGATTGTCAAGCTTCTTCCACACAAAAAAAAAGGATATGAGGATATGGCAAAGGATATGAAATGCAATGCCAATGCTAATTTGTAGTTCTCTCATTCCAAGACCCCCCCACGCACGCATACACCCACATCGATCTCCGCTTCTCACCATGGTGTTCCGTCTCCATCCCGGCCTCTCTCATGTGCATCTCCTGATGCAACAGCAGTTCCTCTGGGTTCCTAAGGAGGGCGCCACACTCCAGGCACTGGTACTGGCTCTCTCCCTCCTCAGAGAGACCCTGGATGGCCATTTCCTCTGCCTCTTCCCCCTCTACCCCTGTATGGATCTGCTGATGCACTAATACCTCCTCCAGGGTGTTGAAGAGCTGATGGCACTCACTGCACATGTACTGGTGCTCCACGTACGTCCCATCTAGCGCCTCCTGTTGGTCAGCCATGATCACTGCTGACGGACTGTCACCTCTGTACAGGTGAAGTGTGTGCAAGTATTACTATTCTGCCCAAGCGTTGGTTTGAAAAACGTATATGCTACTGCGGTGTTTTGACGGTTTTTCCTCTGAGTATTCCTGGCTCTCGGCAACACTATAGCAACACAACTGGAAACCTGTGAACGGAGAAACAATATTCGTATTATTGATTTTACATTAAATATGTAGGGGAGACCGGGGTTGGTTGGCTACAGGGGTTGGTTGGCACACAGCATTTTTGGGTCGTTTTGAAGGTCACAGAAACAAAATTGTAACATCAAAATGTTTGTTTTCTCGACCTGCACTCATCTACTATGTTAAAACATCTGAAAATCACAAACTGTTTTGGTGAGGGTAACATTTCACTTTTATAGTATCAAAAGTAAAAAAGTGGTCTGTGGACTGAATTTATTATAAAACTGTGTCAGCTAAAGATATTTAAAACATGTTACATGTAGTTAATAGACATAGGAATCAGCTACATTTTCATTTAAAATTTGAAAGTTTGTGATGAGTGATGGTAGATAGCCAACATAATTTAATCACAAAATTGGGTTAAATTTGAGCGGGGTTGGTTGGCACAGTGATTTTGAAGATATAGGAATTTAATCAAAAAGTGCTAAAACATGTATTATAAGTTTGATGGGGGAGAGGGGCTACTAAGAGGGCTACTGTTAGGCTACTGTTGGGGTTATTATCCCTTTTAAATGTTGTCTAATAAGAATGTTGTTGTCAACATTCCGTTCTTCAGTCTTTTTGCCTGATTCTGAGGATTAGGCATAGGTTTAGGTTTAATACATACATTCCTTCTAATAAATTGCATAAAACATGTTATAGAATGATTAATTGGTTACACTCTTTTATTAAATGTTCAAATTGTTTCTATTGCTTGCTTCATTTTGTGTAACTATAGCATTTTAACATTGTGCCAACCAACCCCATATTGTGTGCCAACCAACCCCGTGATGGGGCTGGTTGGCACAAATGCACAACATGATTTAAATCTCAAATCACCACATTTAAAACAAATATTTGTGTACTTGTAAACGTATTTAATTATGGCTTAGACCATAACGTTTCATTTGCTGCTGGTTAGAATATTCTATCATAAATTATGCCAGAGAAATATGGCAGTCAGTGAAAAGTGTGCCAACCAACCCCGGTCTCCCCTACAGCACTGAGCGCAGATCAGTACTTCTGTCATGCGGTGATCATTTTCAACATCTAAGGCCTTTCGATATTTGAATGAATATGCAAGCGCAATACAACGGTTCATACTAAATAATAATGTCTGCAAGAATGTCATTACTTCCTTTCCTACATGTGTTATCACATGGCGAGCTGTTGGCGGCGCTATCCCTGATATTCTAGACCTGTTCAGAGGCACCGCTGTATCCTGACTGTGGCTCCCCAGTTCAAGGCGGTCGTCAGGCGGCGCTACCCACTTTTTCCCGCAGGTCTCCGGTAGCGACTACAGGCCCTTCCTTCCCCTCCCGTTTAAAAAACATACCTCTCATTTACTGTCGTTGGACGATACCTCGTGCGCTCGTCACTGTGCCTCTCGAACATAGCGATGCATTTTCCGTATCCTATTCGTCCTAGTTCCGCGCCGGTTAAGACTCAAGAATTTCATTCCCACGGACGTTTTGTTAAAGACACATTTCAATGCACGAAATACACCGTTTGTCCCTGGCTCGGTCTCCGTTGTGATATGCCGTCCCGCCTTGTTCCCGGGCACTGTGACTTTATCCAGCAGCTATTGGGTGGTTTCTCTGTCACTCATCGGACCGGCGCTTTTTTAGATTGTACATAGTTTGCTCTTTTGGTCGTTAATTCACTGCTTTTGTATGTTTTAAATCTCTAATTACGTTTTTCTAGCTTCATTAAAGCCATTTATAAATTATTATTTTTTTTTTAGAAAATAATCTAACGGTCTTGATCCTCTGGTATGCCTATAATCTTTTCAAAGAAATATATATATATATATATTATGTTTTTTTCCTCCCGACGGAATGACCCAAACAATATTCATGAACCCACTAGCATTTCCCAAATGTACACTGATTACTATGCATGTAACTTTGTATATCAACATGACAAGCTAATGTTGGCGCGTGAAACCAATACTAAAAACGCCATTACCCAGAATCCTTGCAATGTGACGCTGCTGTGCGTCAGGTCCTCAGTCCCCCACCAACAGTGTTCCAAGTGAAGAAGAAAGGGGGAGACGTACGAGGTAGCCTAAACGATACGCGACCAATGCGGTGTATTTTATAACGATTTTTTGATAGAATATATATAAAGTCTGTGCCTGCTTGGCTCTATATCGCGCCTACCTTCCCCCCTGCCCCGGCTTTAGCGCACACAAGTATGAGTGGCAGCGGGCGGCCCAGGACCAGCTCATTCGCTGAGCCTCCGGGGGCTCCCGGAGCCGCTGCAGCAGCTGCCGGATCGGCTGTTGCTGGTGGGAGCTCCGCAGGAAAACCCGGGGCTTCACAGGCCAGTGGGAGCAGCTCGACGGGCTTTGGAAATTTAAAACTAACCAGTGAGTTTATCTGTCTAATCATAACTGTGACTTTTTGGACTGTTTAGACATTACACTTTAAAATGTAACAAACGTCATTAGAAAAATGTATGCCGAGGCAGCCAGGTAGCTAACAAGTGTTAGCTAGTCAACAACTAGGCTCTCGTTTTTGAGGCTAACCAGGGTAGCAGGTTTTTAAAACTAGACAGTGGAGTCAAGGGCTTACGTTGGTTATAGTGTCTCGTTACGTGTAAGAACTCGCTTATCAGTAAAGCATCTAGGGCATTTTTTTTCTACTGCGGAAAATTGCTGGTCGATTGAGCCAAATGAAATTGTGTAGCTAGCTAGAGCTAACGTTAAACACGCTACTGTGCTAGCTGGTCGGTCGCTAACCATCAACTAGCTAAAGTCGTTTTTTCTGCTTGCTACCAAGCTAGCCTACAGAATATAATGTGCTGCGAAGAAACGTTAGTTGGTCAAATACAGTAACATCTACCATATCAAATGTCACCAATGGTTAGTTGTCTAATGTGTAAACTAACTATTAGTCGCTGCTAACTAGTTGTCCACCGAGAACGGTGTGAACGTCGCCTTCAAATTTAGTCTGTAGCGGCTATCTGCTAGCTAGCAATCTGTCTTGACTGCCATTAGAAACTGCTAACACGTTAGCCAGCAACGTAGGCAAGGCTAGTCAAACTGGGTCAACATTATAGTTCTATTCGGATAACTAACGTTAGCTAACTAATTAGATATCCTGGAGGTTACTATGTGCAGATTATAAAAATGTCAGCACTCGCGGATTTTCCACTGTTTGTTAGATGTCTCGTGAACGAGACCTATTTGCCAGGCTATTTAACCAATAACTAACGCATCCGACTCCTCAACCCTTAGTAGGCCAATTTAGTAATGTTTATTTAACAAAACACGTTAGTCAGCTATAACAGCCAAGTAGCATGTAAGGTGGTCACGACTGAATTGACAAAACATGGTTATTTTCCAAACAAATAGAACCACTGACAATCCCGATGACCAGTGATCTGATTAGATACCGATCAAGTCATGTCTTGGAGATGTGATGCATTTAGCTGATGCATGTATAAATGGACTAAACAGGCCTACAATTAATCCTCATTGTTCTGGTTTCTCGTCCACTAATTTCTAAGTGTTAAGGATTCTTCCAAAGGTTCAATTGGTGCACCAACACTAATTTACAGTATGCTGACTGGTAGCTTGGTTAAGCAGAGGCTGCAGTTGGAAGAATATCTGTCGGTAAGCAAAGAGGCGGTGTTGACAAGGTCACACTTTGAGGTGGGGTGGGGGGGGCTTCAGATGGAACATTGCAGCCCAATGTCCATGTCTAACATGGTAGGTGGTATGCAGACAAATAAAAAAACATGGCACTAGGTGACCCAGATGCCATGGAAAATGGCTTTGCATGGTAATCACAGTGTGATTCTGAACCAAGGTGAGAACCAAACACATCAAGCACTGTTACCTAGCCTGTCATCCGTATGCTACTCTGAAGGGCAGGCGACCCTGTGGGGGAGGAGGGGGGGGGTCATCGCGGTTCATACTGCAATGGGAAGAGTTCAGCTGGACAGTAAGACTCACTGGGTTGGTGTTGAAGTGCAAGTGTGAAGAGGTTCGAGCAGAGTGAAATACATGGCTAGAAAGAGTAGCAAAGGCACTTGAATGAAACACTTGACCGAAAAAAGAAAGAGGAAAAAAAAGGTATGAAGTGAATTACTGATGATTGGAGAGCAGGGCCAGCCAGTCTGCAGGGTGTCTAGTCATTCCGTGTTGCTGGAACAGCTGCTCTGTGTTGCGTTGGGCCTCAGATGTGTTCGTTTGTGCGTTTGGTTCGTCTCGACCAGTGTTTCCACCAGGGTGTGCCCTGATAAAAGCTTTGTTCCTCACGGAGGTGTCCAGAGGTAACAGAAACCCAAACAAAGGCGTCGCTGCCCCTGTCGGATGACCTCACGTATTGACGAGCAGAGCGCGTAGCAGATCAGAAGCTGTAAATGTGTTACGACGTGTGTGTGTGTGATGTAAGGAGTGGAACAGTGGCAGTAACCGGCTGCAGGGTAACTTGCTGACACGTGTGCCGCTCGGCCCGGTTCCCTTCATACCGTATTGCCCTGTCAGTGCAAAGATGATTTGGTTATGTGGTTATTGGTGTCTGATGGAACAGTGTGTTTGTGGGTTTTAAGAACTGGACTTGTTAACGGTTGTTTTCCTCGGTTTTAATACAGACTGCACATCGCCTACCAATACACTCTAGATGTTTTGGGAATGATTCTATGTTTGTGTAGAGAAATACAACACATGGTTGAAATACCTGACCATCCAAGTACTAATATTGAAGTGGATAATAAGTGTGGTGGCATTTTATATTTAGACATGAATGTATAGTTAATTTGTTCTAAAGAGTCTTCTGGAAATCATTTGCTTGTCCTCGCCTGCCTCCCTGCTCCTCATCACCCATGCGTTGACTACCTCAGGAACCAAAGCTCGTTACTGGCAGCTGGTCGAACAGCTCATTGTCGCTGGATGTTTATCTGCTCCATATTGAATGCTCTCCCCTCAGATAGCACTTGTTTGAAAAGAAGTCCAGTGTTTGTGTGAGTGAGATAGAGGTTCTGGAGACCACAGATCACAGGTGTAGTTCAGGAGACCACAGATCACAGGTGTAGTTCAGGAGACCACAGATCACAGGTGTAGTTCAGGAGATCACAGGTGTAGTTCAGGAGACCACAGATCACAGGTGTAGTTCAGGAGACCACAGATCACAGGTGTAGTTCAGGAGACCACAGATCACAGGTGTAGACGTTCAGGAGACCACAGATCACAGGTGTAGTTCAGGAGACCACAGGTGTAGTTCAGGAGACCACAGATCACAGGTGTAGTTCAGGAGACCACAGATCACAGGTGTAGATGTTCAGGAGACCACAGATCACAGGTGTAGTTCAGGAGACCACAGGTGTAGAGTTTCAGGAGGCTACAGATCACAGGTGTAGTTCAGGAGACCACAGATCACAGGTACTGCTCTGTAGGGTAGGATTCTCCTGAATCAAAGCGACTTCAGAAGGGATTTGATCCTCAGCATGTGTGTCCAAAGCATCTCCATAATATTCATCCTGCCTCTTTGCATTCAGGCATCATTGCCTTTTTATTTGGGGGGGAAATGTAACTATTCTCACTTTTATTTATTTATAGGAAAGCTGTCCAAATGAGGTTGTGACTATGCTAGAGTCAGTAACCTTCAGTCAGAGACCTAGACACGTCATAAGTGAGACACAGAGTCTGCAGAAGAGTAAGGGGGTGCCTTGACGTATCCGAGAGAGGCCGGTCGTGTAGAGACAGGCAAAGTGATGGTTCGACTGCAGGAATCAGGGTACTGGGCGTGCTGCTGTCCACACAATGTTATCACAGGCTCTGACAAGTCACTTGGCAACAAGACTCTCCTTTGCGCCATTCCCTCCCTCTAAAATCTCAGGGCTTGTGTGTCCCTCAGTATACACACACACCAACGCATCCATTTTCAGCTAGCCAACGCCCTATGTGTCGAACTACGATTTGACATTAACCAGAGCTGTCACCCCATGGAAGAATCCCTGGAGATCTGCTAGGTTTGTGTCCACAAGACATGCAGTGGCCCTGTTCCTAGCCCACCCACTAGAAAACCCACCTCTTCCTCATCCCCCCCCCCCTCTTGATGGTAACGACTCAATTTAAGATCACTACGCTACCTTTTCTCTCTAGTGGCAGAGGCTTCCCTAATCATCCAACCAATCGCATGAGATCAGCAGTAACGACCTCCTCCGGTCTCGTTTGAAAGGCTTGGTTGCAGTGAGGGTTGACGGGGGAGAGGTGCAGGCAGGATTGTGATGGGGATGCGTAGGGCAGACGAGCAGGCCTCCTGTCCGGAGCCCGCTCCAGGGACACGGGGGGCAGGGGGAGCAGAAGCTCGTTACGGGGAACGGCCACGGAGGTCACGGGTGTTAAGAGAAGAAGAGCAGCCTTGTTGTCTAGACTCTCCCCGGGGGGTTGTTGTGAGGATGATGCAGGAGGTTATGACGGCGTTTCCTGCATGAAATCCAGACACGTGTCCGTTTCTGGAGCGTCCTAGAGAGAGGGACACACTGTTTGCCCCCATAAAAATGAGCTGCGTCTCTGGCCTATCACCAGAAGTTTGTGGAGTTTTTGTTACCCGTTCAAACCCAACCGAAGTGTCTGTCTGTCACCTAGGAGACAGCGGCAAGGTCACGACAGTGGTGGCCACGCCTGGCCAGGGGCCGGACCGTCCACAGGAAGTGTCCTACACGGACATCAAGGTGATCGGGAACGGTTCCTTCGGCGTGGTGTATCAAGCTCGTCTCATCGACAGCCAGGAGATGGTGGCCATTAAGAAGGTCCTGCAAGACAAGCGGTTCAAGGTAAACGCTCCACACCCCACGCAAACACTGGCCTGTGTCCCGTCTTCCTCTCCTCCCTTTCTCTCCTTTCTGTCTTCCTCCTTTCTCCTTTCTTTCTTCCTCCTTTCTTTCTTCCTCCTTTGTCGCCTTCCTTCCTTTCTGCAGAAACCACCAACTACCAGTAATGTAGAGATGCATGCCGTGTGTGGTTCGGTTTTCTTTGAGACGTCTGCTTTCCTCTCCCCTCTCCTAACCGTCACCTCTCTTTCACATTCCGTAGAACCGAGAACTACAGATCATGAGGAAGTTGGACCACTGCAATATCGTGAGGCTACGCTACTTCTTCTATTCCAGCGGAGAAAAGGTTTGCGTCCTCTTACTATTTAAACAAATATCTCAGAAACTAGTTTTCCGAAAGACCCCCCCACCGCACCTACATGACTCCTCGCTGCCCTGAGGTCATTTGCTCGTATATGCATGTTTCTCACGTTGACTTAAGGTTAAATGACTTCAGTTAGAATGTTGCTGATTGGGTGTTTTGGTTTCAACCTGTGGTGTGTCTGTAACTCGTCTCCTTGCCTCCTCACCCCCCCCTCCAGAAGGATGAAGTGTACCTCAACCTGGTTCTGGACTTCGTCCCAGAGACCGTGTACAGGGTGGCCCGGCACTTCAACAAGGCCAAGACCACTATCCCCATCATCTACGTCAAGGTGAACACTCCTACTTTGCCATAACTACAGCCCCGCCCCAGTCTTCTAAACTTCTACACACTTCCTGTCTTCCACACTCATACTTCTTATCCTTCTGGGAAGATGCACTCCCCCCCCCCAGCACCACCTCCCCCACTTCACCCTTCTTTCAGTTATCGAAAATCCTTTTTCAGTTTTTCCCTCCTTCAGTTGATCCTGCCTCTCCAGTGTATCTGTGTCGCTACCAATCTCTCTCTCTCTCTCTCTCTCTCTCTCTCTCTCTCTCTCTCCGTCTCTTGTCTCCCTCTTTCTCTCTCTCTCTCTCTCTCTCTCTCTTTCAGCCTTTTCCACCCTCTCTTACACACACATACTTTTGTCTCTCTACCCCTGCAGTTCCTTATGCTGCCAAAGCCTCTTCCTACCTAGTTCTACTTAAGTGATTAGGGAGCCCAGCCTGCTTGCTCTAGCTGCTCTGCATGGCTGGGAGGCAAACGCCTCAGCCTTCTCCACTCTGCTCTTCTGCTACCGTCTCCTGTTGGTTTGGTTCTGGTCCTCCCCCCCTCTCTCTCTCTCTCTCTCTCTCTCTACCTCTCTCTCCCAACGTTGTCTGTCTCGTACTGAAGTCTGGATTTCCTTTGAGCCCTAAGCTGGTTTTCCCCTCTGTGTGAGGGAGCATGAGAGGGACCTAATCATCCACGGTGCCGCTGAGTCGTTTTACTGTCTGAAACAGTCGAAAGTGCAGTTAAGGTGACATGGAACATCCAGCTTTCAAAATCAAGTCTTGAGGTCTTGCAAGGGCCTCCTGGCTTCATGTTTGGTTAAGTTGTGTGACTGGTCAACATGCAGAAATGATTTTGAATCTATTTTATAAATATAGGATTATATTGTCTTGTCTATATATTATTATATATACACTATTCTTTTTAAAAAAACGTTTTAGGATAGATGGTGTTTGTTTGCAGCATGCCTGGTTGACTGTCTAATAGGCCACTGGTGTGTGTGTGTGTGCGCGTGCGCGCGTGCGAGCGAGCTCTTTCCCCACATCAGCAGAGAGGACATTAGCTGTGTCTCATGGCTCATTTCCCCGGCCCACCCCTCTCCACTCTTCCCGCGTTGTGAAGACGCATACTGATTACACACGCTCTGCCCAGCACCGCCTCATCCCTCCCTCTGTTCACTCTCCATCCAACTCATCTTCATCTTGAGATACTTCCTTTTCAAACAGCCTTGTGTCCTTTTCACGATCTTGGCCTGTGTATTCAGCAACAGTACATTGCCGTGCTATATTAAAACCTCTCTCTCTCTCTCTCTCTGTCTCTGTCTGTCTCTCTCTCTCTGTGTCTCTGCCTCTCTCTCTCTGTCTGTCTCTCTCTCTCTGTGTCTCTGCCTCTCTCTCTCTGTCTGTCTGTCTCTCTCTCTCTGTGTCTCTGCCTCTCTCTCTCTGTCTGTCTCTCTCTGTGTCTCTGCCTCTCTCTCTCTGTCTGTCTCTCTCTCTCTGTGTCTCTGCCTCTCTCTCTCTGTGTCTCTGCCTCTCTCTCTCTGTGTCTCTGCCTCTCTCTCTCTGTCTGTCTCTCTCTCTCTGTGTCTCTGCCTCTCTCTGTGTCTCTGCCTCTCTCTCTCTGTCTGTCTCTCTCTCTCTGTGTCTCTGTCTCTCTCTCTCTGTCTCTCTCTCTCTGTGTCTCTGTCTCTCTCTCTCTGTCTCTCTCTCTCTGTGTCTCTGTCTCTCTCTCTCTGTGTCTCTGTCTCTCTCTCTCTGTGTCTCTGTCTCTCTCTCTCTGTGTCTCTGTCTCTCTCTCTCTGTCTGTCTCTCTCTCTCTGTGTCTCTGCCTCTCTCTCTCTGTCTGTCTCTCTCTGTCTCTCTCTCTCTCTCTCTCTGTGTCTCTGTCTCTCTCTCTCTGTGTCTCTGCCTCTCTCTCTCTCTCTGTCTCTCTCTCTCTGTGTCTCTGTCTCTCTCTCTCTGTGTCTCTGCCTCTCTCTCTCTGTGTCTCTGCCTCTCTCTGTCTGTCTCTCTCTCTCTGTCCCCAGGTGTACATGTACCAGCTGTTCCGCAGCCTGGCCTATATCCATTCCCAGGGCGTGTGTCACCGAGACATCAAGCCTCAGAACCTGCTGGTGGATCCTGAGACAGCCATCCTCAAACTCTGTGACTTTGGCAGGTTAGATCCCGGTCTCTGTCTTCGCCTCTCTCCGCTGTCTCTCTGCTGTTGTTTCTCTGCGTCTGTCTTTCTCTGTGTGTGTGTGTCACTATGTATGGTGTATCTCCAGCCTGTTGACTGTCTCTCTCCCACCCCTCTCTCTTCCTTCCGGTCGTCAGTGCGAAGCAGCTTGTTCGTGGGGAGCCCAACGTGTCCTATATCTGCTCGCGGTACTACCGTGCTCCGGAGCTCATCTTCGGGGCCACCGACTACACGTCCAACATCGACATCTGGTCAGCGGGCTGCGTGCTGGCAGAGCTGCTGCTGGGCCAGCCTATCTTCCCCGGAGACAGCGGAGTGGACCAGCTGGTGGAGATCATCAAGGTGAGGAGGGGGGAGACGGAAGGATGGCGCTGTGTACGGGTCAGGTTGCCACGGCGATGACGATTCCGAGACCAACCAGCCCCGTCTGTGTGATTTCCCCTCCAGGTTCTGGGAACTCCCACGAGAGAGCAGATCCGAGAGATGAACCCCAACTACACAGAGTTTAAATTCCCACAGATCAAAGCACACCCCTGGACAAAGGTACGTTCCCTCCCCCCCCCCCCCCTGACCCAGGCCGCAGTATGACTGGATGTTTTAGTAGGAGGAGGTTTCAAAAGAGGGTGTTTTTTCGTCGAAGATGCTTGGGTAGCGCCCGTCGCCGTTTTCAAACCTCAGTTCACCGCCAACTGAACCTGAACACGGCCTCCTCTCTCTCCTCCCTCTCAGGTGTTTAAGCCCCGCACGCCCGCAGAGGCCATCTCCCTGTGCTCTCGCCTGCTGGAGTACACGCCTGTGACCAGGCTGTCCCCGCTGGAGGCCTGCGCCCACGCCTTCTTCGACGAACTGCGCCAGCCCAGCGCCCGCCTGCCCAGCGGCCGAGACCTGCCCCTGCTCTTCAACTTCAGCCCTGTTGGTGAGACTCCCCTCTCTGTCTGTCTCCCTCTGTCTCTCTCTCTCTGTCATTGTCACACTCTCTCTCTCTCTTGCTCTGTTTTTCCCGCTCTACCTTTCTCCTTTGCTCTCTACCTGTCTGTGTCTCTACCTGTCTATCTCTCTATTTGTCTTTCTCTCTCTACCTGTCTGTCTCTCTCTACCTGTCTCGCTCTACTTGTCTGTCTTTGTCTCACTCTCTCTACCTGTCTGTCTCTGTCTTTCTCTCTCTCTACCTGTCTGTCTCTGTCTCTCTTCCTGTCTTTCTCTCTACCTGTCTCTCTCCAGTCGGTTGTTGTCTGGTGTCCTTGGTGGATCTAATGGTGGTGTTTTGTGTCTCTCTCTCCAGAGCTGTCTATCCAGCCCCAGCTGAACTCCACACTCATTCCTCCTCACGCTCGCGCTCAGACATCACCTGCCTCACATGGTAGGCAGTTTGCCCCTACACACACACACCACCTATCACAAGCTGTTATTCACGTTCCTTTTTCTACCTTTAATGCTGTACCCCTTTTTTTCCAACAGAGGGCAGCGTTTCAGACAGTCCTGCCCAGCCTAGCTCAGCCCCTGGATCCATCAACAACAGCACCTGAACAACCATTCTTCAGTTCCCCTTTCTCCTGGCTCTCCCTCCCCACCCAACCCTTATCTCCTAGCTCCCTTCTGGCTCCAAACTTCCTATTAAGACTCATGTCCACACACACTCACGACACAGTCATTTCCCCCAGGTTATTTAACAGGTTTGGGTGTAAACAAGGTTCTAGTGCTTATCTGTCTGTCTCCCTAGGAGGGTGGGGTAGTTCTGATGCTCACAGTGGGGTTCATTAAATAGGGTTCATTAATAAGTAAGCCCAAGCTATGTGTTCATCTGCTCATCCAACACACCAGCTTAGTGAACCTGCCCCTAAGACTACAACAGTGCTGGTTGAGGCAGTTGTGTGTGACAGCAAAGTTCATATTTCTTTGGTAGATCAAACCCCCGGGAGACCATTGTATTATAAATCTCTGCTAATAGATTATACTTTTTTCTTTTCTTTTCTCACTCTCAAATTGTTAATGTTTTATTTATTCAATCCCTGCTTTGTTTTCATTCGAGCTGGTGTTGTGGCCAGAGATTCTGGGCTGGGGAAGTCTGTCAGGTTTCTTTCTATGACAGATATCGACAATCTTCCTTTTTTTTGTAGAACATCTACAAGACTCTTGGAGAGGACTGTAGAAACCCCCTGGAACCTCCTAGAACCCTATTTGTTCTCTGACAGGGTTCTCTGTCTGATGGTGGAGAGGAAACCCATGTTTTTATCAGTTTTATCGGATACCAAATTGCAGCGGCGAGGTCATTAGGCTTTTCCGTTTTTTTTTTTTTTCTCGGCTGCATTTTAGATGAAGTGAGATTTTATACGCTTTTTTCCACAGTTGGGTGAAAACCCATCCAAGTCCATTGCAGTTAGGGAATGGGAGCTTCTGTCTCGGTGGAGTTTTAAGTCTTAAATGTATTTTAATTTAATTTTAATTTGAACAAGAGACTATTTAGGAATGGGATTATCCATATTTAGTTCCTGTACGTCTTTGCTCCCGTCTCTTTAGGTGGGTAGATCATTTTCTTTTATTTTTCTTACCTGAGTCAATAGATGCTGTTGAGCTCCAAAGGCATGGTAGCAGAGACTGAGAGCTACCTGTGGGTGCTGTCTTCAAGCCACACAACCTGTCTGAGAGCTAGCTACCTGTGGGTGCTGTCTTCAAGCCACATAACCTGCATGCTACTGACTGGAGCAGAGCTCTTTCAATCCGACAGTAGAGGCCGTTCTTGTACCCCGTCCAAAGCCCTACATGTTCTATCTGCTGTCGCCTTGCAGATTAGCAAACAGCCCATTTAGAGGCACACAAGTGCGTCTGGGGGTTTCTCCCACTGCTAAATGCCATGACTGACTTGGCCAGTCTTTGGTCGAAAGACAATTTGACACTCCCAGTTTTATTTTTTTCCCCGTCTATAGTCTCAACGCACAATTTCACTGCATGTAGAGTCCAACACCACCAGTTTGTCATCACGTCTGTGTTTGTGTGTCTTGTGGCGTAAGCGTGACACCGGCGCGTGTATACGACAGGTCACAAGCTCTCCCCCACACCAACTCCCCCCACATGGACCTCTGCCTCAGTACCTGTCACCGTGAGTGCTGGTCCTCACCCCACCAGACGGGGGCGCCTGTGGGCCTGTGTCCCGCCTCCCAGAGACCCTGCCAGTAGCATCAGTCACTCATTCAACCGCCACTCAGACATGCATGTTAGAGCACACCTGTACTTCCTGCCTGCCTGCCCAATGTGTCCACTACAACGATAGGTGGAATCAGAACACCTTTTTTGGGGGGGGGGGGGAAGAAATCAAAATATTGCCCAACCACTTGTGGAGTCTCCTCTTCTTCCATTCCTCCCCTCCTACCTCTGCCACCACCCCTGCTATGTCCTTCCCTCCTTTCTCTCACTGCTAAACTGTAAATATCAACTACCTTTATTTTATTTTGTTATTTTTGTTTTGTTATTATTGTTATTATATTGTTGTACTTGTAATTTCTTTATTTTTTTGTTTCTTCTCTAGTAGAGTCGAGCTGGCATAGCAGCGACCAAGCTCCCTCTTGAGTCTCATTCTGTAAATACAATTTCATTTCAGTCCCTGGTTCAGGGGGGGAAAACAGAACAAAATGTTTCTCTCGTTGTTAGTCTCTCTCCCTCCATTTCTCTCTCGTTGTTAGTCTCTCTCCCTCCATTTCTCTCTCGTTGCCTTTCCCCTCACCCCCCTTATAAATATTGTCATTATCGTTTTATTTATTGTATTTTTTTTTTTCTTCCTTAAAATGATTTCTCTAAAGGGGGAGAAAGGGTTGCAAGTTGAAAGGTTTGTTTTGTAAGAATTTTAACAAAACTCACATGTCCTGACATCCAAGATACTGTACTTTGATCTTAGCGTCAGAGCATTTCCTAGCACGGATCTAGTATTTTTATGTTTTTTTTTTTGCAGGTACACATGCTAGCCAGTAAGTGGAGATACAGGTTTGCCGTTTTAAATGTGAAGGGAATGTCACGACTGTGGGTCCATGGTAACGTCGTTGGGCCCTGTACCCGTGGTCGACGAGCAGACGGCCTCTAGGTGGCCTGCTAATACTGCTGTCTCTGGGTGGGTTGTACCCTGCCCCACAACCTTTACCATCCCCTGCATCTCAATGACCCCTGTTTCCTTTTAGCCTTTTTTAGTACGACTGTAGTGGGGCAAACCTGTTCAGTTTCTTGTGCGTGCTGACACAAATCTATGAATGACCTATTGAGAGCGACCTTTCAGAATGTGTGTGTGTGTGTGTGTATGTTGTTCGGGAGTGTGGATACATTTCGCAAAGCTCCTGTCACCCATTATGTTTCCCTGATATGAAGAGATGACTCTCTTATTACTTTCTGTAAAAAAAACTATTTTCTGTCATACATTGGTTTGAATTTGTTTGGGTCCTGCTCCTTCATCATCCTACCGGAGGATCTTTGGTGGGAAATGGAACGGTTGTGAAAGGAGGGGATGATGGAGAGAGAGAGAGGGACGGAGGGAGAGAGACTGTTTTTGTTTGTTGGTATAAATAATTAAACTCATTAATAAAGATATGAAACTGCTCCCGTTTCTAGTGTGTGTGTCACCAACACGGGTGTCTTGAAATTGCTTGTGTGGTCGAAACAGGATCCATGCTGACAAACAGGATGAGAGCTACTTCCGAACATCTCCCTAATGGAGACTTTTTAGTTTTGGTGAGTGTGTTTTAGCAAGCCTACAGCGGATGTTACACATTAATGGCGTGAGCGTGGTGTAGTCACAAGTCAGGTGACATCAGAGCAAGCCAGAATATGCCACAAGGGCTCTCTGGTTAGTAGTATTTCATGCTTTGGATTCATTTACATTTAGTCATTTAGCAGACGCTCTTATCCAGAGTGACTTACATTAAGTACAGGGACATTCCCCCGAGACGAGTAAGGTGAAGTGCCTTGCCCAAGGACACAACGTCATTTTGCAAATCGAACTGGCAACCTTCTGATTAGTTGTCCGATTCCCTAACCGCTCAGCCATCTGACTCCCATTCATCTGTAGAATGTCCAATGAGTGACATCCCTCCCAAGAAGAAGAGATGTGCCATCTTCCTGTCTCTCATGACTGGTTTACAGACCTGTAACGAGAGGGAACGCTGTTTGGGAAAAGGAGATTTGGGCATGTAACTGATTTGAGTCATGCTGAAATTAATCAGTGACCTGGGTCATTGTTGTCATTGCTCCACAAGTTCTGGGCATGAGCATGACGCCTATGTCTCCATTCTCAGTTAAGAATGGAACAGAGGTCTTCTACGCCGGAACACCCAGAAGAATTCCAATCCAAACTCCTCCATAAGACACGATTCCCCTGCTCTCCAGGGTCAAGGGAGGTCAGGATTTAACGAAGTCTCCGGATGTCTGTGTTCACTTTCTCCTTTTACTCTTTTCTCCCGTGTTCAATAGTAACTATTTATAGACTCTTACAGAACCGCTGCTGCCTGCAGCTTTAGTCCACCTCTCAGGTCCAGCTTCACCCATCACTCTATACCATCAGTATAGAGTGCTGGGTTTAACCAGCCTATACCTCAGCTTTGTGGCATGAGATTTGAGAGTGGTTAACGATCATGAGAGAGAGAGTAGAGGGGGCTGGACGAAGAAAGAAGAGGAATATGGGAAAGAACAGGAAGTGGGACGAGAGACGTGGAGAGACTAAGAAAGTGAGAGAGACCTGGAAAGGGCTGGGGGTCTAGGGGGAGAGAAGTAGATGTGTGAACTAAAGGGGAGCCATTTCTAACGTCCAATGCACACTGCATTGCAAGCAGGGGCACTCTGCCCCCTAGAATCCACATCACATTCTTCATTGCAAAGCACTTATCCGCAATGTCCTCAACTTCACTGATAGGATGTGTCAAGGTTGAATAATGTTATTCTACAGTTCACGGAGCAGCCTACATAGTTTCAGTGGAGATTGATGGGACCCAGACCCACTGGCTGTTTGCCCGGCTAGCTCTTTAATACCATTTGGACTCAGGTTAAACGATATTATCCCCTGTCCCCTTTAGATAGCTGTTCCTCTTCTCAATCACTGAGGAGGGAATTGAAAGTAAAAACTGTAATTCAAGGAAATAAGTTGAGTAGGACCAGGTATTTCCACTAACCTTAGAGTTAAAGAATTGTGATGGAGAATGGGTGGGTTAAGCCATTATAAAAAAATAATTAGGCCCATGCTTTAAGTGTACGTTTAATTGCTTTGAGATTAAACCTCAATGTGTAATTAAAGACTTCTGAGGTAATGCATGTCACTTCGCAAGCCTAACTCTCTCCAGATAGACAATTTGTTATGAAAAGTTATTATCTTGGGCTTGGGCTATATAATTAGCATTATCCCGATGGAAAAGAAGTTGTCACAATTTTAACAACCATCAGTTTTTTCCATCTGTAAAAAAATAAAATAAAAAGAATATCAATCAGACATCTAACAATGTACACAAGATGTCCTTTTGTGTCGAGTCTAACGATGTTGTGATGGAGTCTGCAGGATCATAAGTGGAATCCTGTCCCTTTGAAGCGTCCACCAAAGAGCTACCCTCCAATGGAATGTCCTCCAGCTCTTCATTGAGGTCTAGACGAGGTCTTTTGGGTGGTCTCTTTATAAGTGTCGATGACAGGCACAAAGGGTCTGCATTGGACGTCCCAACACCAACATCTTTGCAGGAGACAGTTGCCTGGACACCTGTGAACAAAATTAATTTTACTAGGGAATGTCTAATGAAACAACACACAATAAAAGCTAAGAGAAACGCCAGATATTAACTATATCAAAAGTAAATTTACTGAAGGTGGCAAGTACATACCAATACTTCTAAAGTGGGACTTCAGAGTCTTCAAGGATAGCTGTGTGCCTACAGTACGTGTTTCCAGGTGGTCTGTCTGGCAGGCCTGTGAGAGAGGCAGTTGATTGGAAGCACTTGGTGTGCTGGCCTGTGTAGAGACAACAAGTAAAAATTAGTAATCAATTTATTACTTTGTATATATTCCAGGTGCAAGAATATAGAAGCTAAGCATGTTTAGTCTCATCTGATCACCCTGGTTTGCAAAGGTGCACACTTAGTCATTTCGATGAGGGGAAAGGCGGATATCGCATGCGCCATTACAACAACAGCAGAACGGCTATCCAAATAACAAAGAAGGGTACAACACTCGCATTAAAGTGTGTATTCACACAGATATTTTCTGGACTTTAAGTTGCACTTTTTTTGATAGTTTGGCTGGTCCTGCGGTTTATAGTCCAGTGCGACTTGTGCGATGTATACTCCAGAGCGATTTATATTCCTGAAAATACGGTAGTTCCTGCTATCTACCTTTACATTAGCAACAGTAACTGGGCTGTTAGCTGCTAGCTGCAGAGCTAATGTTACAGCCACATTCTAAGGGTAACAAGCTAGGTTAACATACACAGCAAAGCAACACAATTATGTAGCGTTAGCTCACTTACTTGTCCGATGTTTGTAGCTGGACCCAAGAGAGTTGGTAGTGATCCAGTCTTCAATTGCAGACGGCCAGCAAAGCCAGCCCTGTATTGTCCCGAGTTGTGGAAACAGTTGTCGCTGAAATGTTTGCCGCAGACATGCAAAACTTTGGGAAGTTGTGTCGGCGCATTTCCAGCGAAAATAAAATTGAGATACTGGTTGTGCAGAGGCTCGGATGAAGGAACTAAAAAAAGATTTGTGCTTTCATTTGTACATCCAAGCACCGAGCAACTGTTATGCTTCGTTTGTTTGTTGGCCATGATGTCTCTCCAGGAAAAAACGATATTGCACTCTCCCTTGCACGGTGGTTGCTCAGTTTCTCATGGGCGGGCCAGATGATCTGGGCGGGCAAAGCATAGAGATGGGAGGTAACCTTCCTCCTATCTATGTCACTAGGAGGAGATTTTCAAACAGAGCAATAGAGCCTTCATTTTGTCAAAAGCGGAGAAGAACATCCAGGGCTTGGTTTACACATATCGAAAATTCTAGCCACTGGGGGACTAAAGGCAGGCCAGGGGAACTCATAATAATGTTAAATAACCTCCTAAAATTAAGTTTTCATGTCATGCGACCTTTAATTAACCATATTACATCGATGCATTAATTCGAAGGACCACACACATCAAGCCACAGTGTGGCTGGACAGCATTGACCAATTTGGGGACGGTGCAAAGTGCAGACGTCAAGTGGGCTATTTTGTGTAAACGAATGCTATTGGTGTTTGGCGCAGTAGCTCAGCCTATCGGATGGAGCCTTGTTAGCGTGTTAAAAAAAACGGTGTCCCTCAAAGGAACATATTCCTGGGAAGATACGCTGTAGAGCATATTAGTTCGGTAAGTCACTATATTACTTTTATTTGTCATACCACTAGTGTCACTTTTACACACATGATAGGGTTTTGGGTACAGATATATATTGTGGAGTCTCAACGGGGGGAGACATTCAACGTTTACATCGAACAGACGGACGCCATTACACCACCGAAGAAGCGAAACGCCACCCTTCTTCTTCGGTTGCTTCTTTCAGCAAAGAAGAGGAAAATATACTTGGAAGAGCGACTGTCAGCTGACTAGTGGTGGAGTGAAGTTAGCTGCCTGGCAAGCTACTTTACACTGAACATAAAACATTTATATGATAGGAATGTTAATACTTTAGCGGCTAACCAGCTAACGACGTTAGCATTAGCTTGCTTGGTTAGCAATCTAGGCTAACTTTGATTGCTACCAGAGATACCCTATCCGCCATCTCTTTTTGGCGCTGAAGCTGTCATCGTGGTCATTTTGCTAACCGAGACCTTAGAGTTGCTTGTACACAGCTAGATCACTATCAAATAACATTATTTGATAGTTCTAATCTACTTCTTCATGTTCTTATATTGTTTTTATTTTTTCAATTTCATTTAGAAATCTATTGATAGCTGTGTCTATATACACATGAATTTACAGCGTGATATAGAGTTCACAAGAGTCATCATTACAAGCGAGTCAACTAGTTCGGATTATTGTTTGGTACAGTAATGACGTTACACTTACCCAATGATTTATAACTCAAAATCTGCCCTGAGAGCATGAAGCCACACGTATTTTATGCTTCCCAGCCCACTGATGTTAACGACGCCTACAGTAAACACTCAATCTGTCCCGTAGTGTCTATTCACTGCAGCGGGAATCAGACCTGCTGGGCGAGTGTGAAGTTGGTTGGTAGCCAGACTGAGATAGACGCAAATATCCAAAGGCTAATCACGCGCCTCATAGGTGTCAAATTAAATCCGTTATCCTTGATGTAGTCTATGGAGCTCTACACATGGATTGTCAGACAGCCTTGGTAGATCGGTCACATGTAAACACTCTCTAACAGTTATTTCAAATAGGTCTTTCGGGTAGTCTCTGTTCGTGGTGCGTGCACGTAACTGCACCTAGCATATTTTGGTCTGTAGAGGGCAGTAGTGACCAGGGCCGCCCATAAGGTGGGAAAGGGGGAAAGCTTTCTGGGGCCCAGCCGTGGTGGGGCCCAACCGCGATGCCAGCAATAATCATGTTCGTCCCAAATATTTTAGGAAATATATATGTAATGTTGAACTGAAATACTCACCATTACTTAAAAAAAGTAAACATAAACATTGTATTGTTGCTTACTAAAATGTAGCCTGTTTCATAATGAACCCCCGTTTCCCCCATCTCCCCCCGTCTCTCCTAAAAATGGTATGAGTCGTTTTTTGATTAACGATGTCATTTATTGATCTAAGGTTAAGCTAATACTAATGTCAGCTAAGACTACATGTCGTTGCTATGCCAGGACCTGTGCACTTTAATGCTTGTGTGGTGTGTCATGAACCTGGTCCCTGAGTTTTGGGGTGTTGAGTGTCTTGGGGCCCGCGCTGTTGCACTGAGGATGTTTATCCTCGTGCAGTGTTTCTCCACCGGGGGAGCGCGTGGGGTACATTGAGGTAGCACAGGGGGTACGTGAAAGAAAGTGGAAAATGGAAAAACAGGAGAGTAAATCATGACTACATTTACATACCTACAGAATATGAATAAGAGTATAAGAGAAATCAGGAAAAGCCCCCCAAAAGTTTAAGAAACCCTGTTCAGGTCGAACTTATCACCTTGTCTCCCTCCCGCTCTCTTTCCCCCCATCTCTCTCTCTCTGTCTCTGTCTCTCTCTCTCTGTCTCTCTCTCTGTCTCTCTCTCTGTCTCTCTCTCTCTCTCTCTGTCTCTCTCTCTGTCTCTGTCTCTCTCTTTCTCCAGCCGCCATGGACGTGGACAGCTCTTCAGTGTACATGTGCTTCCCCTGCTACCAGGAGTTCAACACCCTGGAAGAGGTGCTCACTCACCAGATGACCTGCACAGCAGAAGCGGTGGCACCCCCAGTGGCCACAGATGAAACTGCAACGATGTCACTTCCTACACTTCAGACAGAGGTAACCGTCAGATTGAGCTAATGCCGGGTGCGCTCCTGCTGAGGTGTAAGTCAGTGCAGGGGCGTAGCCACGGTTACGCCTACGCAATTCGTCCTAAGGCCTACCCAAAAACGAAAATATCTCCGAAAAATTATGCACCGGGTGCACATCGCCAAGAAAATAAGAAAAAAAAACGGAAAAGATGCCTATCCTCATTTTTCTAGGCTTACACAAAAAACATGATTCTGTCTACGCCCCTGACTCAGTGTGTGTGGTTATATGGCTGTCGGTCCTGCTTTACATGCATCTTTCTCTTCAAGTTGATCAGAGTTGCTGGTATTGGTGCGCTGAGTAAGCATACCCTGGTAGTGTAGCGAGTGAATGTATCTGCGTTAAGTGTCCATGCTCTACTGTGCATGTGACTTCTATTGGGTTTCCATTGTTGGGTTGAAAAACGTCCCTTGGGACTTAAGGAGCCTTGAAGCCTTGTCTTGCACAATGTATTGTGTTCCACAGTCTCCTCAGTTCAGAGAGGGGAAATAGATCTTCTATTATGCCATGGAGCTTCTGCTCTGAAGCCCTTTGGGGTTTTTTTCAACAGGAACGATGTTCGGCTCCATTAATCCGTAGTTCTAGAAAGAATCCTGTCTCCATCTCCGTAGTGTCGCGGATTCTGTAATGAGTAGAAATATTCAGCTCTCATTGAGTCATACTCGGCATCAGTGCGAGTGCTGCCGTCCTTGTTCCTGTGACAGCTACAGTAAGCCTGGCAGTTACAAAAACAAGATGCACAGCCTGTGAGTGACGTTAACCAGCAGGGAGGGAGGGAGGAGACGGGGAGGGAGGGGGAGAGGGGGAGAGAGATGGGAAGGGAGGGAGAGAGGAAGAGAGAGGGAGAGGAAGAGAGAGGGGGAGAGGGAGGAGACGGGGAGGGAGGGGAGGGAGGGGGAGAGGGGGAGAGAGATGGGAAGGGAGGGAGAGAGGAAGAGAGAGGGAGAGGAAGAGAGAGGGAGAGGGGGAGAGAGAGGGAGAGGGAGGGAGAGGGAGGGAGGGAGGGAGAAAGAAGGGAGAGAGAGGGAGAAAGAAGGGAGAGAGAGGGAGAGGGGGAGGGAGGGGACAGGGGGAGGGGGAGGGAGAGAGACTCCGACTGTCTTCACTTGCAGCTCAGGGCCATAAAGCAGGGTGTCACAAGTGACAGGCAGATTGCATCTTGAGTTGCCATGGAAAGGGGGGGGGGGGGGCGGGAGTAGAGCATGAGGAAGGGGGGGGGGGGGATGAGCTTGCGTAAGAGTGATGTATCACTCAGTGCCACCCCTGTTTTCCTGATGGATCGCTCATTGGCCTCCTCACAAACGGATCAGCTGGAGGAACCCTATCAAAGTGCCTGATGGCAGTGTGGCTGTGCTGTGTCATCACCGGGGTCTTTACCGCCACTCTGACTTCATTAGCTGGATCCGGATGATTTAGTTGTAACATAAAGGCGACGTTGCTGTAAAACACAAGGTGTTTACGTGTCAAATGAATTTGGGCTGTTCTTATACTCTGAATCACCTTTCCCACCCTCATATCCTCTGAACAGCAATTCAGACACTCAAAACTGTAATTATGGGAAATGGGCTCGAAGGAAATTGGGAGTTTTGCTTTTTTATCACTAAAAGGGAAGATGGATGATTCCCACAGATGTAGAAACTATTTGTATTATGTGTACGAAATGATTTAGCAATCTTTTTCACCAGAGCGAAAAGATCAAGTGCTATTGAAGGGGGACAGAGCACGCTAAAATGGTGTGCTCTTCAATTCATTTAATCACATGTTTATGCATATGCCATATTTCAGTACACTTTGCAAAGATCAAGCGCTATTGAAGAGAAGTGTTGTGTGCTCGAATGGCGAGCTCCCTCGATTGATTTAATCACATGTTTATACACTTGTAGTTTTTTTCTTTTTCTTCTTCCAGTACAGTTCCCAGAGTAGAATCAGTGATTAAGTCCATTAACTTAATGTAGTAGAATATTTGTTTGATAGGATGGAGTTACTGGACTGGAGTCTATTTGAAACCGTTACCTCATCAGTAGAGAGGCATGACACCGTGTGAAGCCACTGGTCTCCATGACACCGTGTGAGGTCACTAGTCTCCATGACACCGTGTGAGGTCACTGGTCTCCATGACACCGTGTGAGGCCACTGGTCTCCATGACACCGTGTGAGGCCACTGGTCTCCATGACACCGAGTGAGGTCACTGGTCTCCATGACACCGTGTGAGGTCACTAGTCTCCATGACACAGTGTGAGGTCACTGGTCTTTATGACACCGAGTGAGGTCACAGGTCTCCATGACACCATGTGAGGCCATTGGTCTCCATGACACCATGTGAGGTCACTGGTCTCCATGACACCGTGTGAGGTCACTGGTCTCCATGACACCGTGTGAGGTCACTGGTCTCCATGACACCGTGTGAGGTCACAGGTCTGCATATTGGCTTTCTTTATATTAGATGGCAACAGTGTCTGTAGCACCAGTTTATTTACATTTGCTTTTAAATAAATGCAGACTGCTTGTGAGGCATCAACATTTTATGTTCCAGTAATTATTATAAGAGATATTAAATGGATGCTCATTGTCATTGCTTACTACATTCTGGGAAACATTATTTTCTCATAACCCCATTTTGGACCGTTGGACACCTGATTGGCTGTATTGCAATTATTCCACCCACATGAAGGAGCCTGTTTCACCGATTTAATTGCGTGAATAAGATGCCAAATTACTGTAATATACACTGTTACTATACACCGTGCCTTAGCTAGTACCCAGGAGCCTTTGCGGTTCCTTGTTGGCGCCCACTGTGTTGCTGGGGAGTCATGTTCATGTAGGTTTTCATTCCAACCATAATCCAGCACACTTCATTTGAAGAATTAGTTGGCTGACAAGCTGAATCATGTTTCCTACAACTGGGGTTGGAGTGAAAACTCTCCAGGAACAGGGATGGACACCCCTGACCTGTTCTGTTTTTACATTAAGTCTTCTTCAGCGAACCCTAACCCTGAAACGCTTATCATGTGACACACGCCGCCCCGAAACCAAGCCGCTTCCGTAATAAAACGGCATTAACCTTGACCTTGAGCTTTTTAGTTCTGCCTTTATCATCCAAACGGGCGGAGCGGCGAGCACAGCCCAAGCCCCGGGGAAGTACCCCCTGAACCCTGGCTGATGGGCCTGTGATATGTATCGCCTCAGCCAGCCCCTTATCTCCCCTGTCTGCCACGCTCTCCCAGAGGAACACACAGCTGCCCGCATTGACCCCCTCGCCCCCCCAGCCCCAGGCCCAGGAACACAGAGCGCTCAGCGCTCGCCTGCCAAAGACTGCACTCCACGATGACTTGAGTCAGCCCAATTAAACAGCGTGCATTTTATTAAGACCGTCTTGCCGATGGATGCCGTGAGACCACGGGGGGGGAGGGGGGAGGAAGGTGGGAGTGTGTTGGCTTACGGTTCCGTCCGGTTGTTCGTGAAAGCTAGGTTAAACAGTATAACCAGCCAGCGTTTACATGGCTTTCTCTCTGGAACTCAGTTTGTTTTTTGTTTTGTGTTTGGTTTTCTTTACTCCCTACCTCCCTCCCTCTCTCCCTCTCTCCCTTCCTCCCTCCTCTAACTGCAGGAGCTCATAACTCAGGCCGACGCTTCACTCACGGCACATCAGGCCCAGTCTGTCGTCTCGCTGGTCTACCCCGTGTCCAGTGCCTCCATCCAGGCCGCAGAGAGCCCCAGGAAGCCCTCTCTCTCCGACCAGCCCCGGATCCTCTACCAGTGTGGCGACTGTAACGCTCTCTTCAACGCTCTGCACATGTGGCAAAAGCATCGCAAGGAAGGGCTCTGTCTGCAAGACAAGACCCAACCCGATCAAGACCCAGGCCCCGATCTCGAAACCTTCGAGACGCAGCCTGGGTCAGAGATGGTTCCGGAGGGGAACGCGGAGGCCGAGACGGCTTTAGAACCCGACGGGGAACGGCAACTCACGGAGGAAGGGGCTGAAATCGAAACCCAACAACAAAATACAGGTGAGCCTGTCGCAGGGGAAGAACACTTGGAAGGACAGAATATGGACGCCACGCCGAGCGAAGCCATGCTGGCAGCTCCAGAAGACCCATGTCAGACAGACGCCCCTCCCCAGGACCCGTCTGCCCCCGACCCAGAACCAGAGGACGGCTCCACCCCCCGGAGGAGGGGGGCCCTCAAGAAAATCAAGCCCCCCTCCAGCCTGCTGTGCGTGGACTGCGGCGCCTGCTTCGCCCTGGTGTCCGAGCTGGTGTCCCACCGCAAGGCCCAGCACGGCCTGGAGGAGGCCCTGCATCGCTGCACCGTGTGCGGGGAGAGCTTCCTCAACACCACCCTCTTCCTCTACCACCGCAAGCAGCACCGCCAGCTCGGCGAGGAGCGGCCCAGGGACGGAACCAAAGAGGCCCCGGACCAGACCGCTCACATGCAGGAAAACCCCCCCGTGCAAGAGGAAGTGGTGGAAGAGTCCATCGCCGACTTTGAGGGGGTGTCCGGCATCCAGAGCAACGGGACCGAGGGCCAGTGTGTGGACGCGCCGTCGGCGCCTGCGCCCACCTTGCTGTGCGCCGAGTGCGGGAACGCCTGCAGCTCCGAGGAGGAGCTGTCCGCCCACCGTGCCCGGGAGCACGGCCTGGAGAAGGCCCTGCACCTGTGCTCCCAGTGTGGCCTGAGCTTCATGAACACCACCCAGTACCTCTACCACCGCCGCCAGCACCGGGCCGCTCCGCCCACCAGGCCCGAGGACACGGGGGAAGGCGTGACCGCCACCACCACCACCCCCGTGACGATCCAAAGCACCCAGAAGAGGATGCTGTCCAAGAGGCCCACGCCCACCATCAGGATTCTCAGCATGAACACACTCAAAGGTAATTTGAAACGTTGAGGTAGTCGGGTAGTTATTTACATGTAGTCATTAAGCAGATGCTTTTATCCAGAGCGACTTACAGTAAGTACAGGGACATTCCCCCCGAGGCAAGTAGGGTGAAGTGCCTTGCCCAAGGACACAACATCATTTGGCACGGCGGGGAATCGATCCGGTAACCTTCTGATTACTAGCCTGACTCCCTCACCGCTCAGCCATCTGACTCCCCTTGAGTTATTAAACTCTCACAGCCGCAGTTATGAACACAGCTACCAGCTTCAACAGTCCTGTCCATTATTGACACTGTCCATTTTTGTCACTGTCCATTTTTGACACTGTCCATTTTTGTCACTGTCCATTGTGTCACTGTCCATTGTGTCACTGTTCATTTTTGTCACTGTTCATTTTTGTCACTGTTCATTGTGTCACTGTCCTTTCCCCCTGCCCCGCCAGAAGCCAACAGTGCCAAATCCGTCGCTAACGAGGAGCTTGAGGACAGGCTGGCGACCGAGGGCGAGCCCCCCGGCCAGCCCCCCCCCCCGGACGCCAGTAACCTGCCCGCCCCGGCCAAGCTGCTCCAGGACTGGTCCCGCACCCCTCTGCCTCACGTCTGCCCCCACTGCGGCAAGACCTTCACCCGCCGGGTCTTCCTGCGAGCTCACGTCTTCAGCCACACCGGAGAGAAGCTCTTCACATGCAAGGTGAGTGCTGGCTCCATGCCTCCCCCCCTCACATTCACCCCATGGGACCTGGGGTATCTGTTACCTCGGTAACCAGAGTTAACATTCGACTGCAGTTTTGTCGTGTTGTTGGCGTGCTCCGCGACAATTTATTTTTTCTTCTTCCGGATTTTTGTTGTGAAGGTGTGCAACAAGTCGTTTGCCTCGTCGCCCAACCTGCTGCGCCACAGCCTGACCCACATGGGCACCAAGCCCTACCCCTGCCCCGTGTGTGGCAAGCGCTTCGCCCAGGCGGGCACCCTGAAGAGACACGCCCTCACCCACTCGCAGGCGCAGGATGCCAAGCGACGGCGCCGGGCTCGCGTGACGGTCAGTGGGCCGATGCCGCAACTGCAGCTCGGTGCTAAACCTCACTTCATTCCCTGATATTCACATACATAAAAAAATATATATCTTCCTCCAGTTCTGTCTTTCGCTCTCTCTCTTTATACATGCATACATACACACAGTCACACTAAAACAAGAGCATTCACCATCCAGACTTTCTTAGAGCAGAAAGAGTCGTCTTTCATTTCTTTTCTTTCCTGTGTGACTGTGGCTGCGTTCAGCAGAGGGGACCAGAAGAGGGCGATGGGGGCTTCAAGCTGTTCTCCTGTCCAAACTGCACGGCCCGCTTCCAGACCGAGGAACAGCTTCAGGACCACAGGTACCTGACGCCTCACGCCCAAACCTGCTTCCACCGTCTGGAGTGGGGGCCGCACACTCCAGCAGCCTCCTGCCCACAGCACGCTGCACGGCTTCTTCCAACACGTATGCAGCGACATATGCAGCGACCGTTGGGCTAATGATCTCTCCAGGCATTCTGCTGGAGCTGCCCTCCCTCCCACCCCTGGCTGGACGTGTTTTACAGATTAGCAGAGCCAGAGTGCCCACAGAGAGCCAGAGTGCCCACAGGGAGCCAGAGTGCCCACAGAGAGCCAGAGTGCCCACAGGGAGCCAGAGTGCCCACAGAGAGCCAGAGTGCCCACAGGGAGCCAGAGTGCCCACAGGGAGCCAGAGTGCCCACAGAGAGCCAGAGTGCCCACAGGGAGCCAGAGTGCCCACAGAGAGCCAGAGTGCCCACAGAGAGCCAGAGTGCCCACAGAGAGCCAGAGTGCCCACAGAGAGCCAGAGTGCCCACAGAGAGCCAGAGTGCCCACAGAGAGCCAGAGTGCCCACAGAGAGCCAGAGTGCCCACAGAGAGCCAGAGTGCCCACAGAGAGCCAGAGTGCCCACAGAGAGCCAGAGTGCCCACAGAGAGCCAGAGTGCCCACAGAGAGCCAGAGTGCCCACAGAGAGCCAGAGTGCCCACAGAGAGCCAGAGTGCCCACAGAGAGCCAGAGTGCCCACAGAGAGCCAGAGTGCCCACAGGTGCAGCAGGGAGCTAAGCTGGGTGGAAGACAGAGAGCCAGAGATGCCTGCGCCCTCCTCCCCTCGCCCCCCCCCACCCTAGGACCTCCTCCCCTTGCCCCCCCCCCCCCCCCCCCCCCACCCCCCCCCACGCATGATTGACGGACGGAAGAAGAGCAAATTAAGATGATAACGATACAGAGAAGATCGGCGAGGGGGGGAAAGGGAGAGTGGGGGGAGAGTGGGGGGAGAGAGGGGGGGGGGGGAGGGGGGATGGAGGAAGCAATTGGCTCTCACTTGAAGTGTTAGCCTTCCTCCTGAACCGTCTCTGGCATGGCAGTTAGAGAGGGCATGGGGGGTAGAGAGGGCATGGGGGTCAGAGAGGGCATGGGGGTTAGAGAGGGCATGGGGGGGTAGAGAGGGCATGGGGGTTAGAGAGGGCATGGGGGGGTAGAGAGGGCATGGGGGGGGTAGAGAGGGCATGGGGGTTAGAGAGGGCATGGGGGTCAGAGAGGGCATGGGGGTCAGAGAGGGCATGGGGGTCAGAGAGGGCATGGGGGTTAGAGAGGGCATGGGGGTCAGAGAGGGCATGGGGGTCAGAGAGGGCATGGGGGGGGTAGAGAGGGCATGGGGGTTAGAGAGGGCATGGGGGGGTAGAGAGGGCATGGGGGGGTAGAGAGGGCATGGGGGTCAGAGAGGGCATGGGGGTCAGAGAGGGCATGGGGGTCAGAGAGGGCATGGGGGTCAGAGAGGGCATGGGGGTTAGAGAGGGCATGGGGGTTAGAGAGGGCATGGGGGTCAGAGAGGGCATGGGGGTCAGAGAGGGCATGGGGGTTAGAGAGGGCATGGGGGTCAGAGAGGGCATGGGGGTTAGAGAGGGCATGGGGGTCAGAGAGGGCATGGGGGTCAGAGAGGGCATGGGGGTCAGAGAGGGCATGGGGGTTAGAGAGGGCATGGGGGTTAGAGAGGGCATGGGGGTTAGAGAGGGCATGGGGGGGTAGAGAGGGCATGGGGGTTAGAGAGGGCATGGGGGTTAGAGAGGGCATGGGGGTTAGAGAGGGCATGGGGGGGTAGAAAGGGCATGGGGGTTAGAGAGGGCATGGGGGTCAGAGAGGGCATGGGGGTTAGAGAGGGCATGGGGGTTAGAGAGGGCATGGGGGTTAGAGAGGGCATGGGGGGTAGAGAGGGCATGGGGGGGTCAGAGAGGGCATGGGGGTTAGAGAGGGCATGGGGGTCAGAGAGGGCATGGGGGATAGAGAGGGCATGGGGGTCAGAGAGGGCATGGGGGATAGAGAGGGCATGGGGGTCAGAGAGGGCATGGGGGGTAGAGAGGGCATGGGGGTCAAGTTCAGAGTACCTCCTCTCCATCCTCTCATTAGAGAGGGTTGGAGGGGGAAGCGGATAGAACCTGGACTGAATTATTGATATATATTTTTGCCTCACCTCGCCTTGAAATATTGATTCTTATTGTCAGCTTGGTACAGAGGAGGGCCGAGCAGTTGCTCTGCTCCCGAGCTGGGAGAGTTTCCTCTCCATATTAAGAGATGAGCGAAGTACTTTACAATCCCATTACCCTCGCTCCATCGTGAATGATGTATAAAAGTCTGTGTATTTTTTTATTATTTAAGTGCTCCATAATGATCCTTCATCTAAACGGCGTTGCGTAACAGGTCCGCGCGCACCGTGTTGAGACAGCGTTTGGAAAACGCCCCTGTTGTCAAGACGTTTCCAGATTAACTGAACGTTCGGGTCAGTTCAGATCTCTTTAAGATTCCTTATTGATCAAACGGCACAGATACGGCTGCTGCAATACACACGTGTTATATCCTCCCCACAGCACGCGTGTCATATCCTCCCCACTGCCGGATACAGAGGAACATGATATAACGCATAAATATAGCCACACTCACTCCCCCCGTTTACTCCTGTTCTGTTATCTGTATTACACAGCCACTTATACCTGCTGGTTTGACCTTAAAAGGCTCCAAAGCAGCCTAACCCAATCCCAATCCAGGTGACAGGAAAGGTGATACTAAACATGTGCTTGCAGTTCCCTCTAATGGGTTTGGATTTAAGGGCTCTGACAGTTGCTCACGTCATGCGACTTAACCGGGCAACATTTCTGTATTATTATTTCGAATAGGAATAGTGGTTTGCAGTATTATTTGTATTTTTATCAGCGCTAGTGAGGAATACTGCCACAAACTTGTCTCTTCTCTTATATAATTTCCCCTCCCTCCCTCCCCGCTCCTCCCCCCTCCCTCCCTCCCCTCCTCCCTCCCTCCCTCTCTCCCTCCTCCCTCCCTCCTCCCTCCCTCCCTCCCTCCCTCCCTCTCTCCCCTCCCCCCTCCCCCTCCCTCTCCGCCTCCCTCCCCCCCCTTCCTCCCTCCCTCCCCTGTCTCTCCCCTCCCTCTCTCCCTCCTCCTCCCTCCCTCCGCCCTCCCTCCCTCCGCCCTCCCCTCTCCCCCTCAGGCTGCTCCACACCAGTCACCCGTTCCCCTGCTCGGTATGTGGGATGGCCTTCAAGCGCAGGAAGGAGCTGGACCTCCACTCTCTCTCTCATCAAGGTAAGGGGTCAAGAGAGAAGAGACAACAGAGTACATGGGCTACTACACCATTCAGGAATAGGGTCTCATAAATGTATCTTTAAGCCATTGTTCTACCCTGAGTTATGTGTGTGCGTGTGTGCGAGCAAGACTGAGAATGTGTGAATGTATACAATTTTTCTTCTTCACAAACGAAAGAAGAAAAACTATGTGCCACACTTTAGGCTCAGCCCCAGATTGTTCCTGTTTCCCTGTCTGGCCTTGGTTCTAATGCAGGTCTATTAGATATGATGTTCCCATCAGTTCAACTTGCAGTGAATTACTATTGATTGACTCAAAGCCTGCAGCACGTGCCCGCGTGCTGTCTCTCCAGGAGGTTGAGGCTGTTTATCTACACGCACACACACACACACACACACACACCCCACACACACACACACACACACACATCTTTCTGCCACACGCATTGTTTCCCACGATGCATTAGGCCAATGAATTTCCATTGATTCGTCTCCCAGGGGGAGAGAGAGGGGTTGTAAATTAATTGGGTCAAAACAACGTTGATCTTAATCAGGCAGGGCTCCGTCACGGCAACCTTGTTAGCGTAGAGCCCCAAGATGCCACTCCCCCGCTCCCGTGTCAGCGACCCAGACACCCCTCCGAGCGATGTGATTGGTAGAATCTGTCCATTGATCTATCGGGGTGGGGGGGGGGGGGGGGTGATGAATGGAGATCATCCTTATGAACCATCCAAATAGCGATCGGCAACATAGACACACACATCCTCCTACTCCCCCCCCCCCCCTCACCCACCACGACCAGCAAGACAAGCGAGTTGTTGCCCTGGCAACTGCGGATGCTAGAGGCTAGCCACTGGGAACATCAAAGCCTGTTCCACTGTTTGCTCCTTTGGCTGCTTCTCATACTGGGAGACCCACAGAGACAGTGACTGGAGTTTGTCAAGACAGTTATTAGAAGTGTGTGTGTGTTTGTCCATGGGCTGTGTTTGGTTTCTGTGCACTATGTCCCTACATAATTATTACATCTATATTTGAGCTGGTTTGATACACATCTCCTGTTTATTTGGGTGTAAAACCAAGGAGGACCCTAGATACAGGGGGGATGTAGGGGCTGAGCGGTTAGGGAATAGGGCTATTTATCAGAAGGTTGCCGGTTCGATTCCGGCTGTGCAAAATTACGTTGTGTCCTGTGGCACTTCACCCTACTTGCCTCGGGCGGAATGGCCCTGCACTTACTGTAAGTCGCTCTGGATTAGAGCGTCTGCTAATGACTCAATGTAAATGTAGATACAGTATCTCGAAGTCTACCTACCCAGGTGTGTGACCTCTCTCCTCCCCAGATAAGGAGCCCGCGTCCTGCCCCCACTGCTGGGCCCAGTTTGTCAACCAGTCGGTCCTGGACATCCACCTGCAGCGCTGCCCCGAGACGGAGGAGAACAAGAGCCTGGGCCGGGGCCGCGGCCAGGGTAGAGGCCGCTCCACAGGACAGGTCTGCAGGAGAGCCTCTCTACCCCCCTCTCCTCCTCCAACCTCTCTCCCTCTTATCACGCCCTCTCTTATCGTTATGTATTATGTAGGAGGTGTTCCAAACCTGGCGTGTCTTGTAGTGTTGTGCTGCCTGGTTTTAACAAGCAGGGGGATCTCCCTCCCCTCCCCTCCCCTCCCCTCCCCTCCCTCCTCCCCTCCTCCCCTCCCTCCCTCCCTCCCTCCCTCCCTCCCTCCCTCCCCTCCCTCCAGATGGAGTGTGACCTGTGTGGTCACCGCTGCATGACCCAGGAGGGGCTGGACCTCCACCGGTTGTCCCACACGGGCCAGACCCCCCTCAAGTGCCCGCTGTCGCCCTGCCGGCGCCGCTTTGCGTCCAGCAGCGCCCTGGCCGAGCACGTGCTGGCCCACTGCCAGGGCACGCTGGCCAAGGGACGCACGGCAAGACGCTTCCACTGCCAGATCTGCGGCAAGGACTTTGCCTACACCTCCACCTTCAACGTCCACATGAGGATCCACACGGACGAGAGGCCCTTTGGGGTGAGGAGGGGGAGGGAGCAGGGGGGGGGGGGGGACACACACACAATATTGTCAGTGGGAAACCTTATGGTTAAGTCTGTAGTTCTGGTCTAGATGTAGTTTGTGGTCCTGGTTGAGTGTGTCTCCTGGTCCTGGTTGTGTGTGTTCTCCTGGTCCTGGTTGTGTGTGTTCTCCTGGTCCTGGTTATGTGTGTTCTCCTGGTCCTGGTTGTGTGTGTTCTCCTGGTCCTGGTTGAGTGTGTCTCCTGGTCCTGGTCCTGGTTGTGTGTGTTCTCCTGGTCCTGGTTGAGTGTGTCTCCTGGTCCTGGTCCTGGTTGTGTGTGTCTCCTGGTCCTGGTCCTGGTTGTGTGTGTTCTCCTGGTCCTGGTTGAGTGTGTCTCCTGGTCCTGGTTGAGTGTGTCTCCTGGTCCTGGTTGAGTGTGTCTCCTGGTCCTGGTTGTGTGTGTTCTCCTGGTCCTGTCTGTTAGTGGCTGCTGCTGTGTACCCTTGTGTGCACCTGTGATTAATGACAGAGGCTGAGCAGGGGCCTGTCAGATGGGCTGCCCTCGGGTCCTCTTACTATTCTGGGACTCTGCTGCAGGAGGGAGGGGCAGGACCTTCACCACACGCACACACATGCACACACACGCACACACACCTCAGCATCGCTCCGTGTTTGGACGGTAGAAAACCATTTGTGACGTCTTACGTTTATCTCCACACCTTCACGTTCTGATTCACAGCCAACTGTGTTGGTGAGAGCCAGACCACTAGGGGCTCCATGTGGCTCTAGCCATCCAGACCTGCAGGCATGGGGGAGTTAGCCCAGGAAGCTAATGTGTGCCTGGCGGTGGGGCAGGAGACCAGCAGTGTGGAAGATGAATGCCCGGCAGCCCTTAGTCCAGTCAGCTCACCTCCAAGCCTCCCAGCACACTGTTTTACACCTGTTTAGTTACTGGCACACCTTGCCTTGCCATGTCTCTCTCTGTCTCCCTACGTCTGTCTCTTTTTTTTTTTTTTGTTGCAGACTTTTTTTTCTCCCCTCCTCTCTCTTACTCCCTCTGTCTCTTTTCCCTCTGAGTTTTTCTACTCCTTCCTCTCAGTTTTTTGTTGTTGCTGTCTAACACACAGTGGCCATTTAAAAAAAACATGAAATCTTGTCATTTTGAAAGGAAAAAACTGAAAAACACAAAAAATAAATACTGTTTCGGTATTGATCCTCTACCCCCTGTGCTCCCCCTCTCCCCTGTGCTCCCCCCCTCCCCAGTGCCCGACGTGCGGCAAGCGTTTCCGCCAGCTGCCCCACCTGCAGGACCACGAGCGCATCCACAGCGGCCTGCGGCCCTTCTGCTGCTGGGTGTGCGGCAAGAGCTTCAGCGTGGCGGCCCGCCTCACAGAGCACGCCCGCATCCACAGCGGCGAGAAGCCCTACCCCTGCCCCCGCTGCCCCTCCTCCTTCCGCTCGCGCTCCAACTACGACAAGCACATGCGCACGCACGGCGTGGACCCCGACGCCGCCGACGCCGCCATCACCGACGCCGAGATGACGGAGGGGGCCCGCGTGCTGACCACCCTGGCCGGGGGAGGGGATGGCGAGGGGGCCTACCAGACCATCCTCCTGGTGCAGTCTGGAGGGGAGGGGGGCACCACGGAGCAGGTGGTTATCCCCACGCTCTCTGGAGAGCAGCAGGCGTCCGGGACCATCACCTCCCAGGGGGTGTACCTGCATCCGTCCATGGGGGGCCAGACCATCTCTCTCCCCTCCCTGGCAGGCCTCATGGAGGGCCAGGATGTGCCCTCGGTCATCGTGGTGGAGGGACAGGACCTTCCACACTCCTTCGAGTTCATCGTGGAGGAGACCGTGTAGACCAGGACTGGAGGGAGGGAGGGAGGGAGGGGATGGGAAGTCCTGGAGCAGAGGAGTCATAGTGACGTAGAAAAAGTAGGAGGGATGTCAGGAATGAGCCGTTCAAACACACAGTTATGCCACGGTCGGAAAACATGACCTCTGCAAATTGGTATAATTATAACATTGAATTTGATTGAAAGCAGATAGTGTTGCCAAACACCTAAAGAAGGTAAATAATATGTTTGTATGGGTATTGAACTGATGTGATCATAAACCTCAAATGCTAATATCATCGCTGTACTCGATAGTTTGGTTGAAGGACGGCCAACATATGCCCTCATCCTTGATGTTATTTTAGGAGAATATGGATGACAAAAAACGTTGATACGATAGTGGCTTGCAGACATCACCTAAACAATAAACTGTTGCCAATTCTTTTACTGTTTATCAAAGTGCCTCAGAGGGATATTTCCTTTCAAGCGATGGATAGAAACTGCTGCAAATTCAAATGTAGACACCGTCTGTGGGTCAACATCAAGAGAGTTGGGAAGCTGGAGTCCAAACAATTAATTGCAAAGGTTGAAATTGTACAGAGAAGCCATAACAAGGCGACAAAAAAAGTTATGGAAAGAAATGTATCCTCTTTATATGAAAAAGTGATTGGAAACCTTGTTGTAAAATTGTTTCTGAGATTGTATTGAGGGGTCACCACGTGTTTACGAGCAGATTTTTATCATGGTTCGACTGAAGGCGGACATTAAATTTGTTCTGTTTTTCTTTATAGTTAAACGCTTCAGCTTTCGCACCTTATCTGCGTCCATCTTTTTATTAGCGGGGTGACTCACAGAAGCCCCCCAGTCTAGATAGCATGGGTTTATAGACACAACAGTAAATTGCCCAAAGCTCTCAGTTGATATAAACAATATGGAACCTCTGAACACACACACACACACACACAGGCAGTAAGATGATATACACAATATGGAGCCTCTCAAAACACACACACACACACAGGCAGCAAGATGAGCCACTTATTTGCAAAGGGTAGAGTGAATATATTTGTTTCCTTGTTCATCATTGTGTATAGATTAACTGTAATGTTCCTGTAATGGTCCGGACATAACAGGTCATTGATTGGCTTTATGTTGTAATTACATCCAATGATAGGAGAGGTAGGGATTTATTGTGACTTAGCCAGGAGGAGGCATTAACACTGTGGGAAATAATATTCAGATATTATTGTGCGGTGGCAGTAGCCTACTGTTATCAAAAATAATGATCCCATTTGCGCTTGGATTGGAAAAGGCTTAATGCGATGTAAGTTTTGCCAGCTCTGCAGAGAAGCCTATTATAGTTTTCTGAAACAGTTTATGGCCCCCTCCCACACACTGAGTGCTGACAAGGGGATATACACACACACGCACCCAGTCAAAGTTTGTTTTTATGCCATGAAATAGGCTGCTGATGGTGCCTGCTACTGGAATGGGGAAATGGCAGCAATTTCAGTGGAGAAAAATGGAACGGTCTGTCTTAACATATGCTGCCCTTAGACAGAGGGGGGGGGGGAGAAGAAAAAAGCTATAGGTGTCTGGTAAGGTGGAATCAGCATGCAAGTAGTCTATCCAGAGATTGAATACACTCCTATCTGTGCCAGTGTATAGGGCAGAACCATTTATCATGGGTGAACCAGTCTTAACTTTAAGGTCCTTGCAAAGTCTTCAGATCGGCTGCGGCGCCTGGTCTAGCAGCTTCACACGCGCACTCCTGTGAACTAGTAATTAGCCGCTGGCTGTGGAGGATCCGGCCGTAAGAGCACTGAACCGCTAGGGATGCAGTCTTCAGTCTAATGATCTGTTATGGTTTCCCTTTTGAAAGAACTGGACAGTTAAAGGTTAGTTATGATCAGAGATGGGAAGTAACGAGGTACAAATAATTTGTTACTGTACTTCAGTAGATTTTTTTGACAACTTTTTACTTAGAAAGTACAGATATTTGTGTAATTTTAGGGGAAAGAGATGTTCTTACTGGAACCCCCATTTCTTTCAAAGATGGAAGGAGTAACAGGGTTGAGTCACGGATGGATGGAGAAACAGAGTTTGAGTGAATTAATGGGTATCGATCCTCGTAATCGATCGATCCTCTTAGAAAATCCCGAGGGGCTGTCCAATTAGAGGTTAAATAGGCTATTTTGTATTGGTTACATGGTTAAGAAGCTCACCGATCATAAACATTTCCAAGGAATGTTTAGGAAACTGCAATAATTTCTAAGGGCATCAACGGGGCAAATAATAAGGAATGGCTAAAATATGATTTACAACTAAGTGGTCTTGTTTCAGCAAGCCCAAAGCATGACAAGACTCTGAGGGGGGGTTTCTTTCAACAGACACCGAACTTTAAAAAAATGTAATCGTGACCGCATGGTCATCCAAGTGCAAGCAAGTGGATCCAACACCCGCGTATGTTAATTTCAAATCTGTTAATGAGTTGAAATCATGGTCACGCACCTGCGCCCGTCACACTTTTGTCCTTTGGCTTTAAGTCAAATTGACACCGCGGTAAGGTAACCCAGGGGCATCCCTTTGATTGTTCCTCTTTAAATATAAAAAAAAAAAGTGCAGAAAAAAACTGACCCCTAAAATAAATGCGTGTTCAGCGCCGAGAGGAAACTCGCTGACATCACAGCTTACCGTTCAGGTGGAGAGGACAGGAAGAGAAGCTTGTGTAGGTTGATGGGAAAGTAGGCCTGCAAACTCGGTGAGTATGATGCAATTACGTAATTTTTGGCACAGGATTTCTTCACTAATAACAATTGACAATATTGATCATAGTGTGTTATCTCCTTCTCATGTTTGCGTGTTCACATGTCAACACAATGAAGGAATTGAGAAGAACGTTCCGGTTTTAAAAGCTCAACTGAAGGCGACCATTAAGTTTCCTGTTTGGCAACTTATAAAATAGTCATGTCCTCTTTTTCGTTTTACATTTCTCCTACAGAGCTCAATATATTTATTGTTTTGCTTTTAAAATTAAGATAACCAGACTGTTCTTTAGAGGACAGGTGTTAGTTTGGCTGTATGTACCTTACAGTAGGCTGAACCCTATAGAGAACAAACTGCTCTGTTCTATTAGTAATGTTATTAATGTATCATAGACCCGTTTTAATATCTTATAGCCCACATTTATCACTTCATTCTCTCTCTGGTCTCTGTCATGCTCTCTGTCGTTTTCTCCTTTTCTTCTCTTTTTCGTTTCCCCCTCTCGTTACCCCCCCCCCCCCCCCCTCCCCCTTGCGGTATATGTCTCTCTCTTTGCTGAGGTGGCTGTACTGTACCTGCTATGACTTTGACAAAGTAGTCTCCTCGTGTGTGGTGTGTAATTTGTTCAGTTTGTGCATGTCTGTGTGTGTGTGTGTGTGTGTGCGCCTGTAATTTCTTGCTAGTTAGCAAACTAAGACTGTAATATTTGATGTTGCTGCGTGATGTCTTGATGTTACCTTGGACTTTACGTGTGTGTGTGTGTCCCGCAATGTGTGTGTGTGTGTCCCGCGATGTGTGTGTGTGTGTCCCGCGATGTGTGTGTGTCCCGCGATGTGTGTGTGTGTGTCCCGCGATGTGTGTGTGTGTGTCCACTGGAAACTACCTTGAGTTTGCTGCTCATGCTGTTCTGCTGCCCAGTCCTGCTCTGTCCTTTACCATTTCCCCCCCTTATCACCCAGCTCCCCTTTTGTTCACCTTGTTACTCCCTGGGTGCATCTCCTCTCCCTCCCCCCTGTAGCTGGTTCCCCTCCCTCCCTCCCTCCACCCCTCTCCCCCCTCTCCCCCCCCCTCTCTCCCCCCCCCCCCCCCCCCCCCCTCTCTCTCTCATTGATAGTGGAGGATATGTGACTGGAATACTGAGGAGCTTATCATTATTCCACAAGCGAGGCATAGCGCTCAGGCTGAATGTCAATTCTCTCCCTCCCTCTTTCTCCCTCTCTCTCTCCCTCTCTATGTCTCTCTCCCTCCTCTGTTTCTCACCCTCTCGCCGACCATCGTATTATTTTCTTTTTCGCACGCTGTCCAGCAAACGGTTAACCGCATAGAGGTCTGAGAAACATGGAGGACGCCGGGAACACGGAATACACACGCACACGGAATACACACGCACGCACACTGCTGTGCAGGAAGGGGGGAGGGGGGGGGGTGCACTCGACACCTGCAGTGTACAGTCCATTTTTGTTTCCCCGCACAGTGTTCGTGTGTCTACCGACTGGGAATGTGTGTGTGTGTGTTAGTAAAATCGGTTTGGTAGCATCTCCCCTAACCGCTTGGGTGAGTTGTGTGCGATACGTATTTGTTACGTAAAACCATTCCACATAAAGTGTTAGTGAGTAGGTGTGGTGTGGGCTGGAGGTTAGAGAGGCAGGGAGGGGCAGCTGTTGAATGTCTGTCAGGAGAGGGGGGGGCATCAGGTTGGGGGGGGGGGGCATCAGGTTGAGGGAGGGGGGCATCAGGTTGGGGGGGGGGGCATCAGTTTGGGAGGGGGGGCATCAGGTTGAGGGAGGGGGGCATCAGGTTGAGGGGGGGGGGCATCAGGTTGAGGGGGGGGGGGGGGCATCAGGTTGAGGGGGGGGGGGGCATCAGGTTGAGGTGGATGACAGAGTGAAGGGAGCAGAGAGCACACAGTTTGTGACACAAAGACGATTGTCTTCATCTCTGTCTCTCTTTTGCGATTCCTCTTCCTTTTACTCTCGCTCTTTTACTCACTCATTCGCTCTCACACACACACACACACACACAGACAGACACACAGACAAACACACACACACTCACACACACACCAATCATTAAGCATCCTGTTCATCCCAAAGAGCAGGGTAAGGGGCCGAAAGAGAGAGGCTAATTTCTGAATGTCCGCGAACTGGTGATGGAGCGGACAAGACAAAGAGCCGTGGGCCACAGCCGGAGGTAACATCCAGGCCCCTGCCCTCTCCACACTCCCTGGCATACACTGCCCCGATGCCCCATTAAGCCCAGTCGGATACACACACACACACACAGAAAGGGTCACAGCCACAGGTAATGCCTAGCGTGACAAGGATTGGACTGAAAGCCCCCAACGTGACTAATAGGTGACTCAGCAACGACGACACAGCAGGAGCGCCATCGCACGAAACATTCTAAGAGGTATCACCTTATTAAGCGCCATGTGTATAGGCGAACGCCACATAGCACAAGGTCAGGGGGTTGGTTTAGTGGCCTCGTTTGCTAACGTCACTGCCCTCTTCTATTATGTAAGAGATTTCTTTCATTTAACCTTTGTTTGTGTCTGTCATCCACCAAGACTTGAACATACTGACAGAACAAGGAAAGCACAAGGATGATGTGGGATATGGCAACAGACTGTTCAGACAGCACGAGGAGTTAGGATGAGACAAGCTAAATATTAGTCATTGGTGAAACGAGTAGCGAGAGGAAAGACGTGATTGGATGAGACATGATGGCATAGGGGCAAGATTAAAAAAAAGAAAAAAATGGTACCCTCGAGGCAAGGCCACTGCTGAGAATTTGACAACACAAGGTACAACACGTCCAATGCACTCTCAGCCCCGATCGAGAGGCGGGCCGAACGCGGCGGATAATCTGCTCTGAAAAGGGCAGGAGACAGTGGAAGTAGCAATCAGAGACTCCCCGTGACAGGAAACGCCAAAGAAAAAAGAAAAAAAGGAGGCCAGGGTTGTTGTAGACTCTGGAAGAGGAGAGAAGACAAACCTATCATCGAGATGCGATGAGGGGTGAGGAAGAGGCTGTGGAGTTTGAAGGGGTCTCAGTGGGAGTCCTTCCTGTCTGGGTGCAGCATGCGAGAGGTTGGGGAGCTTGCCGTGTGCTTTGTATTTGACTAAGAGTTATGAAGTTAGACATGATGACTCGGAGTGTCACTCCAGCCCTGCAGAAGCCACAGTTGAAGTGTCAGGATGTCAGAAAAGCAACGTTCCTTTAGTTCTCTGTCTGTGTGTGTGTGTGTGTGTGTATAGTTTGTGTCTGATTAAAGGAGACTGTGTACGTGCATCCATGTATGTGTTTGTGTGGATCTCTGTGTGTGTTGAAATTAGTTTGTGCCTACGTGTTTTTTGGTGCAGTCTGTGCAATGCCTCTGTGTGTGTGTGTGTGTGTGTGTGTGCGTGTGATGATATCTGAAGTGCCATGTTTCTGTGTGTGTGTGTGTGTGTGTCATGTCTCTCTGTGTGTGTGTGTGTGTGTGTGTGATGATATCTGAAGTGTGCCATGTCTCTGTGTGTGTGTATGTGTGTTATGTCTCTGTGTGTGTGTGTGTGTCATGTCTCTGTGTGTGCCAGTGAGAGAGAGGCAGTCTCAGTGTGGGGAACATGTGGTGAGCTATAAGCCCAGGCATGAGCTGCTGTGATTGTGTTTGTCACCCTGAGCATGTAGCCACGTCAAGCAGTGTTGGTGATGCTCACTCCTGCTGGGGATGGAGCACATGATCACTGTCCTGTGTGTGTGTGTGTGTGTGTGTGTGTGTGCGCTCCTGTTCATGGTGTCCTTTCATCAGTCCCTTTTTATAAATGCTTATCTTTCGGAATGACACAGAGAAAGAAGGGGGGGGGGGGGGGGGTTGCCGTTAATATTTGTCTTTGGAAAAGAAAACCTTACCGAGGGAGGGAGAGGAGGGAGAGGAGGGAGGGAGGGGTGGGTGGCAGAATAGGAGGGAGTAGAGAGAGGCGAGTGAGGGAGTGCTGATTGGATTGGAGGGAGAGCTGAGGTTGTATGGACATACAATTGAGCAAAGAGAGAGAGAGAGAGAGAGAGAGAGAGGGGGAGAGAGAGAGAGAGCGCGCGCGCACGAGAGAGGGAGCGAGGGAGGGTGAGTAACTGAATGCAGTTTGCAGTTGTGCGCCGTGCGATCGCAGCAAAGTGCAATCGCAGGGAACGGAGAGAGAGAGAGAGAAAAAAAACCCGAAGCAACAGACGAGCGAGGGGGAACGAGGAGAACGTGACGCCTGTCTGTGTTTTCATGAAGCACGCGCCGCCTCTAGATCCTCATCATCTTATCTTTGCATCAGACCAACGGCAGGAATTCCAGAGGGAGAAGGGGAGATAACAGGGAACCTGTTTCTTCTAAACAGCGACGCTCTAACCTGAGGAGCTTCCAGCTGGAAGCCAGCCTGCGACAGGACCGGGGCTCTCCGGGGATCGCGTCGATACAGTAAGTGTTTGCCTCCACTACAGATGCCTTCGAATGTTCAGTGCGCACAGCTACCGTTGTGGCTCGTCTAGAACGTTGTGATGCCTTTCATACACTGTTGGCATAGATACCGAACGGGGGGGGGGGGGGGCAGAATTGACAAGCTGACACAGAGTCACTTAAAACATTCAACATGTTTTTCATGTATTACGAAACATCAGCCTTAGCCGTGTGTCTGTGTGTGTGTGTGTGGCGTTTCATGCCACAGTACCGGTGTGTGTGTGTGTGTGTAAGCTGATAATAGCAGCCCTATTGGTATTCTGTGGAGGGTGTCCCAGGATCCGTCTGTGCTCTAGCCTAGGATGGGATCACAGAGAAGGGATTGTGCTCTGCGCTGGAGAGGGCCTCTGAGATGGGTGAGTGTCCCTTCTTCCTCCCTGCCTGCTCTCCTGCACTCCCTTCTTCATCTCCTCACCCTCTTCCCACTCTCCTCCTCTCCCTTCCCTCCCTCCTGTCTGTTGGGCACAACACCATGTGCATCGCCCCGTTCTCTAGTTTTCCTTTGTGTTATTCATTTTTCTTCACCGCCTCGATCCACCGTGCCGTTTTCACCCTCCAGCCGTGCCGCCTTCCCTCCTTCCATTCTCTTTTCATCCTCCATCCATCCTCCACTCCTCCCCCCCCCCCTCACGCAGGTATGAACAAGGCTGTCCGGTTTGATGGATTTTTAAGAGTATCCGAATGGCTCTCCTCAATCTGTAGCCTCTCTCTCCTCTGACAAACCCCAGACACCCTCCTCCCCCCTCCATCTCTTCTCCCTCGTTCCCCCCCCCCCCCCCCCCCCTCCCCCCCTTGCCTCCGTCTGTCTCCACACTGTCTACATTCTGTTTGAATTCTTACTTGGACAAGACGGAGAGTCTCTTTCCTGTGTAGTCAGTGGAGCTGCGATGCCATGTGCATGGTGGAGATATACATGTATGGCTTCTGCTTCCACCAGTTGATTGGCTGGGAGCCGTGTGTGTCTGCGTGTGTTTGCTACAGTCACAACGTTCCGATCCGACGTGGACACCATACCTGAATGCCTTCGTTTGGGTTGCTTTCTAGCATTTTCCGATTTACTGGAAAGTGTTTGAGCCGTGTTGTGTTTGCTTGACAGGTGTTCCCTACGGGACTGGCACATTTGTTTTTTGATTTACTTCAATCCAGTGCCCCTCTAATATTTGACAGTATTTGCTAATAGTCTTCAGCCTAGGTCTACACCCAGGCACACCTGTAATCATATTTGCAAACACACACACGCCTCTTTCTTCCGAAAACCTTGCTTACGCGTCAACCACACAATTCTCCCCACATGTTCTCACCCCCGCTGTCACTCTGCCCATGGCTAAACGAGAAGAAAAAACCCACTAACCTAGAAAGCTCTCCTTGGGGGTGTCCTTCCCTTGGTGGAGGGACATAAACTCCCCTCTTCTGGAGTATTGATCGCAGCTGCTGCTCTGGAAAGGCCGGCCATGTTTTACCTCAAATGGAGCGTCTGTCTCCAGTGGCTGGTTGGGCTGATGTCAGTAATACTGGTAAACAGCTGCTGTCTAAAGAGTCCAGGGTCAATAGCTAGCCTGAGGGGCTTGCGAACACCTGCCGCCAGGTCCTGTAGGTGTGCAACACCAAGCAGATGTCATCCAAGAGCGTATGAAAAGCCCAGGATGAAAGGAGGAAAAACTTCTTTTGTGTCACTACAGCATTTTCACAAGGTTACACAATCCGTCAGTTCAATAGAGACCGATGACACCAGCCAGGGCTTCTGATTGGCCGAGGCAAATGAAGACATCTTTAACTAGTTGGGTAGTGGGGAGTGAAGCAGCTTGTTCTGGGGGTGAAGAAAACCCCGTCTACACATTAGAAGGCAAGCAGAAAAACCCAGGGAGTTCAAAATGCCTCAGGCACAGTCGAACCTCCCTTCCTCTCTATCGCAAGTCCACTGAGCTTATCTTAGATACTGTAGAGATGAACCGAGCGAGAGAACGAGGGAGGGGACAGAGAGGCCAGACAGGCCGAGAGACGTGAGATAACAGGAGGTCAACTAGAAAAAGAAGGGAGACACTGGGGAGGTTTAGGAGGCGAGGGCGAGAGAGAACGGCTGATAGTGCGGAGAAGGAGAGAGAGAGAGAGAGAGAGAGAGAGAGAGAGAGAGAGAGAGAGAGAAAGAGGGAGAGAACGGAGGAATGATGAGGGTGAACCAGACAGCAGGGCGACAGGCCGAGTTGAGTCGGAGAATGACGCACGCGACAAGAGAGTGACATAAATGTCACCATCCTAACCTTTCACGTCCTCTCTTCCTATTTCCCCTTCCTCTCTCTCTCTCTCTTTCTCTCTCTCTCTCTCTCTCTCTCTCTCTCTCTCTCTCTCTCTCTCTCTCTCTCTCTCTCTCTCTCTCTCTCTCTCTCTCTCTCTGTATGTCCCCCTACAGGACTAACGCTCGGTGGAACAGCATCTGTGTTCCTGAGGCGTGTTTTCCTCCACCACCAGTAGTCCCTGTTCTCAAAATGGGATCCGGCGCACGCCAGGTATCATCCAGCTTCTCTCCTCCGACCCCCCTGCTCCCTTCAGGCCCCCCCAGCCCTCATCCCACCTGGACCCCAGCCACCACAACCCACGTCGGCGCAGCCACATTCTGATTCCAAAACCAAAGGGATCGGCAGAGAACGAGATTGGGGAATTCCGTGCAACTGTTTGTCGAGTTCCTACAGGCGTCTTCGGGGGTACAATCGCGGTTGATTGTCAATTTCACCCGCACCTGTTGATTTAGCCTGCATGACTTAAAGCTTTCGGGACACATCGTACTGGAATGACAAACCAAACTGTTCTCCCTTCGGACAGCAACATGGGGATTGCAGAAACAACGGGATTTATCAACTGGATATCCTGCGGAGATTACGAGACTTTCTGTGTTCACTTCAAAGTTGGGCCGCTTTTCCACATCAGTTTGTGGGCAAAAGCGAATAATTGAAACTCCAACCCGTTGGGAAACTTCTCTTCTGATTTGTTTGGGGGGCTTATTTTTTTTTTAAGAAGCAATTTTCAAAGCCTCGCTCTTTTTTGTGTGTCTCCTTCTCTGTTTCTACTTTTTCATCCAGAGAGCAGGAATACATTATGAATCGGCTCCATTCTTTCTGATCCTCCCCCGGTGACGGAGAGAGTGGAGGGACAAACTGTCCAGAATAGATAAGGAGGGAGGAGAGACAGATTGAGAAAAAGGAGAAGATAGAAGACGACAGGGGAACAGGTAGAGGGAGGGAGGGGAGGAGAGAGTGAGGGGAAAGCAAGAGAGAGAGAGAGAGAATTAACTAGGATTGTCAAAAATCCTCCTGGAGACTTGCTGCCTCGGTCTAATTCATCTCTCCCTGTGCCCAGGTGCAGGTTGCTCGGGCGAGATGGGTCGGGGTGGGGGCAGGATTCAGAGGGAGGGAGGCAGCTGAGTTCCAGAGGATCCGCTTCCCCCGGGCACATCCCTGGGCTGGAACAAACAGATTTGGATAGTCGGTTAGACAGACGGACAAGGCAGCTAGACAACAAGACGGACGCACGGACAGACAGAGGGGCAGGTTGATAGACAGTGAGCCAGAGGGGGGAAAAACCGCCAGCACAGACTCACATCCAGAAACACAGCCGTCATTATCATTCTAGTCTGTGTGGAAGTGAGTGAGAGGGTAAGGGAGAGAGAGAACAAGGGAGAGGGAAGGAGAGAGAGAGAGAGAGAGAGAGAGAGAGAGAGAGAGAGAGAGAGAGAGAGAGAGAGAGAATGTCCCTTTTTTCACAGTTCCTGGAGGAACTCAGCCTTGTTGCAATTAGGACCATCTGACTGCAACTCCACCGCCGGCTTCGTGGCAAGCCCTGACACAAACAGACAGCGAGTGTTTTACTGGAGAGGAGGTATAGGTTTCGAGAAGTATCAGAGAGAGGAAGAGAGAGGGAGACAAACAGGCGGAGAGAGAGCAGGTGTCGGAAACCCTCCCCTTCATCTGCTTGTCATTTTCCCCGTTCAGTCGGCGTTTGGAGACACGGAGGCCTCACTAACCAGAAGGAACCAAAACACACATAGGAGGAGGGCAGGAAAGAGAGAAAGGGAAGGCGAGGGAGGCCCCCTTTTTAAAACAGAAACAGAGAAATATTCCTCCCCCTTTTTTCTCATCTGAACAAGACGGTCCTACATCTACTGAGAAGACGAGATAAAAAGTGAGAGCAACCTTTCTTTTCCCTCCCTTTCTTTCTCCAGGGGAAAACCCAACTCAGAGTCCTGTCGTCCAAACATTGGAACCTCCTCTGGTATTTTTGGTCTCACCCTTCCAAATCACTCACCTCTGAGACGATCCATAACCTTCAGATCCCCTCAACCGTACCCCAACACAGCTCTCTGAAGTGGCACCCCCCTTACCACACCTTCCACCACCCAGTATCCACTACCCCTCCCTCCCTCCTACCCACACACACACCCCCCTCACGTACGCCCCCAACCAGTGGATTCTATCTTCATGCCCGTGGAGGGCTTCTCTGATCAACTTCCACACAGCTAAATGGACGGCAGCTTCTGACACAGTCTGGTTTATTCTGTAAGTAGGACATTTCCTCTCTCCCGTTATATGTTTGTGTGTGTTGACGTGAAATAGTGTGCTATGTGTTGAGTGTGGGTAGCGTGAGCCTGGCTTATGTCATATGTGCTTCCTTGGTTTCATTTCTGAGCCCCGAGTTGGTTTTTCTGCTGCCTTCAAAGCGTCACAGATCGCGTCGCCTCGGCTGCCTCAGCTTCAGGCGATTTGAGTGTGTGTGTGTAGGACAAACAGAGATTGCATGCGTGATCTGTGGATAGCCAGGCTTACAGCAGAACCACAGTGGTTTTGGAGTGCGAGCTGAGGTTCTGCGCACGCGCATGGTGTGTGTGTGTGTGCACTGGTGTGCATGGTGACACGCTCTGCGTGCATGTGTGTGTATAATACATTATCTACATCCTTCCTTCCTGCACATTCGTCCTGGGGTTAATTTAAACTAATTAGGGGTGTGTATTTTTGCATCGTGGAGCGGTTTTGGGGATATGTGTCAGTGCATATGCCTTATTAAAGAGAGAGGAGCGTCGTAATGAAGGAGATAGGAAGTAAGGCTCTCTCTCTCCCCTGGTCGGTTTCTCTGGCTCCTCCACAGAAGCAGGAGACACCATCCCAGCTCTCCTCTGTGATCTCCCGTCCTTATTTCCAGTGTCGCCTCAGCTGAAGGCTCAAACTGAGCCCCAGCGCGGCACGCTTCCCCGTCTGTTACAAAGCCTACACGTCTCCACGGGAACCAGACCACATGTTTATACACCCACCCCCACCACCACCACCGCCCCTCCCCGCCCATATAGGGGCTCTGCCCGAGCAGGCACTCAATCAAGATCGTCCCTTCAAACAGGCCAATGAACTGTGAATAACGCCATCACACCAACTCCCGCTTCGGAGAGTCAGAGACAGCGAGCAGGGGGGAAAGAGAGAGAGAGTCGGGGTGGGAGGGGCGTCGATGGGGGGGGGGGGGGGGGGGGGGGGAGAGAAGAGCAAGGGAATAGGGGAGAGCTGGTGAATAAGAGACAGCATGCATCATTCCGGACAGGCGGAGAGAGACGGAGGGGGAGTGCGAGATGAAGAGGAGGAGAGAAGGCATTTACAGATAGACAGGGAGAGAGAAAGGAGTGAGGGGGATTCAAGACAAGTTGGACAGAGAGAGGGAGAGAGAAGGAGAGGGAGAGAGAGAGGGAGAGACAGACTAGTCTGGCGGGCCGTGGAGCAGGAAAAGACCTCTGCTCCCCGGGACTACTCTGATGGGCTTAGTACGGCCATGCTTTGTTCACACTGTTGGCCGGCCCGAGAGAATTAAGATTACTAAATAATACGATTACTGCAGCTGCACACTGATAAGACCGTTCCCCATTGTCCCCTCCAGAAAGAGCAGGGAGGACCAGAAGAGGAAGACTCTGTGTGTTATGATGTGAGGGACATGGTTATAATGGCTGCATTATGCCCAGTGTACGCAGGAAGTCATCTGGAATATTGCGTGACTTGCAGCATAGTCTGTGGAATGGTTGGAAGATTGTCGTTGTTTTTTTTGCTGTGAACTGTCACGGTTTTCAAATGCACTTTGGGTATTACTATGGATAATTATTTCTATTTGGTGTCTAAAAATCTATTACTATGGATATTATTAGTTTAGTATTATTTCAATATTAGTGTATTGGACATAGGACTCCTGTGGGATGTACAGTGCCCTCCAAAAGTATTGGAACAGTGAGGCGAATTCCTTTATTTTTGCTGTAGACTGAAAACATTTGGGCTTGACATCAAATAATGAACGTGAGACCAGAGATCAACGTTTCAGCTTTTATTTCCAGGTATTTACATCAGGATCTGATGCACAACTAAGAAAATATCACATTTTGTTTGAATCCACCCATTTGTCATGTGAGCAAAAGTATTGGAACAGATATACTTAAAACATATTTAAGTGAATAAGACTTAATATTTAGTTGCAAATCCTTTGCTTTCAATAACTGCAGCAAGTCTGTGACCCATTGACGTCACCAAACTTTTGCATTCTTCCTTTTTGATGCTTTCCCAGGCTTTCACTGCAGCCTCTTTCAGTTGTTGTTTGTTTTGTGGGGTTCCTCCCTTCAGTCTCCTCTTAAGCAGGTAAAATGCATGCTCTATAGGGTTTAAGTCTGGAGATTGACTTGGCCAGTCTAATACCTTCCATTTCTTGCCCCTGATGAACTCCTTTGTTGTTTTGGCAGTGTGTTTTGGGTCGTTATCTTGCTGCATGATGAAGGCTCTGCCAATCAGTTTGGTTGCATCTTTCCTTAAATTGGCAGACAAAATGTTTCTGTAGACTTCCGAGTTCATTTTGCTGCTGCCATCATGTGTTACATCCTCAATGAAGATTAATGAGCCCGTCCTAGAAGAAGCCATGCAAGCCCAAGCCATGACATTACCTCCACCGTGTTTCACAGATGAGCTTGTGTGTTTGGGATCATGAGCAGTTCCTTTCTTTCTCCAAACTTTAGCCTTTCCATCACTTTGGTAAAAGTTAATCTTTGTCTCATCAGTCCATAAAACTTTGTCCCAGAATTTTTGAGGTTCATCTCTGTACTTTTTGGCAAATTCCAGCCTGGCCTTCCTATTCTTCTTGCTAATGAGTGGTTTGCATCTTCTGGTGTAGCCCTTGTACTTTTGTTCATGAAGTCTTCTGCGAACAGTAGATAGTGATACCTTCACTCCTGCCATCTGGAGGTTGTTGCTGATCTCACTAACAGTTGTTTTAGGGTCTTTCTTTACAGCTCTCACAATGTTGATCATCAACTGCTGATGTTTTCCTTGGTCTACCTGTTCGACGTCTGTTACTTAGTACACCAGTAGTTTTCTTCTTCTTCAGGACATTCCAAATGGTTGTACTGGCTATGGCCAATGTTTCTGCAATGGCTCTGATTGATTTTCCATCTTCTCTAAGACTCACAATTGCTTGTTTTTCACCCAAAGACAGCGCTCCGGTTTTCATGTTGTTTTCACCTCTGAATACAGTCTGCATAGACAAAACCTATCTTACCCAATCTGAACCTGAGTGTAGACATTCAGTGGTATTTATTGATTGAATAATGTATGTAATAGGACACACCTGGGCAACAAAACACACCTGTCAGTCATATGTTCCAATACTTTTGCTCACGTGACAAATGGGTGGGTTCGAACAAAAAGGTGATATTTTCTAATTTGTGCATCAGATCCTGATGTAAATACCTGGAAATAAAAGCTGAAACGTTGATCTCTGGTTTCACATTCATCGTTTGATGTCAAGCCCAAATGTTTTCAGTCTACAGCAAAAATAAAGGAATTGGCCTCACTGTTCCAATACTTTTGGAGGGCACTGTAGGTATAATGGGATATGACTCATGTTACTGTAGGTTGAACTGATCTCTTTAATAGACTTTCTGACATATGTATTCTTTAATAGCCTACTGTACAGATGTCTCCATCGTCATTAGTACTGTTAACTGTAAAATACTTAGGAAAGGGAGATTTTAAAACCATTACCATGGCAACGCACCAACCGTTCAAGCTTCCAAGGCTGTTTCTTTCTCAAAGCATGCGGATATACAAGCTAAAGAGCTTTACATTACATTTGGTGGTTCCGTGTAGCATGACAAGTGTTCACCACCTTATGTGGGATCTATCGAGGAAGCTTGGGTGAGATCCTCTACCTTTTTAGATATATAGCCGACTCTTATCTTTTATTGTGTATTTGACTCGATCTCCACACAAGGCCGTTTGTTTCATGTACTGACAGCTATGACACATATTTCCACCAAGTTGACCTTGCAGTTTAGAGCATAATAAAAGATGAACTCCTAGTCATGTTGCACATCAATACACGCTCCTTTGGAAGCTGATAAATGGTTCTGTTGCCCAAGGGAGCGAGGAAGGAAGGAGAGGGAGGGAGAGAAAGAGAGAGAAAACAATTGGCAAAAAACAAAAACAGCCCTGACTGGACTAGCACTAATACCTAACACTAATACCTCTTTCATACTGACCATATCACACGGGTACACTTGGTATTTTTTTAAATACCAAGGTTATTCTCGAAACGGTTAGCTCCGCTCCAGTTCACTTACCCGTGTAGGCGAGGCGTTGGATAAGAGCCTCGTCCGACGATGCTCGGCTTCTAAAACAGAAACGCAAGTCCAACATCGCTGATTTGGAAACTTCCTATGATCGTGTAGAATAACAGAGCTTTTTGAATAAGCTTTTGCTTAGAATGTATGTAATTGTGACACAGCAAGAAGCAAGGGTAAATGGAGCATTGCCAAGATTGCTTTGTGAAATTGCTGCTCTAAATGACTCTTATGAGTTAACGATGTAAAAACCACAGTCATTCTTGAGTTCAAAACAGCTCTGTTGTAACGGTGGCAACATGATGCTGTAGGTGTAGAATACATGCCACAGGACTACAATCAGAAAAGATCATGTTCAGCCTAGATGGACGGTACATATAATACTCCAGAGTCATGTAGCTAGCATCAGATGTGGCACTGAGGTAACTGCCCTGCACATCACTCACGCACTAGCGGTTGGCATTGGCCTATAGAGATAGCCTAATTAGTTTGTACCAGGAAGTCTGTGTTGGATGCGCTGGACAGCTAACAACCGCTAAGGCTATTTGACCTTGCAAGGTTACAGACAAACACTTGGATGTACAGACCACGCCAGTTAACACGCCATAAACAAATGCACACAGCAGTAAATAGTGGATTGTTTGGTTGCCGGTGGAGATGGATTGTCCTTATGATCACTTAGGTTAGGTCAAAGGTTATCTGAGCTGTCTCTATAGAACAGGTCCGCTGTAAAGTAGACCAGCATGACCCTCTCAAGGCTGATATCGCGTCGTTGCCAATGACATCAGCCTTATGACCCCTGACCTCCCCAGCTGGTCCATACAGACGTGACCACATGAGTCACAGCACTGCCCCTCTGAACCTATGAAATCCAGGTGGCGTCGACCGTCTTCTAACCGTGACCCCCACACACCATTAACAAGCAGAGTCGAAGACCAGATGGCAGCCAACCGGAGCTTCACATGGGGGCTAATGTTGTTTACTGGTTGGTTTGGCTTTAGTGTCTCCGGCTGTTTCCTTCTTCTTGGACTGGATCACTTCTCACCGCAACTCTAATCTAGAGTCCACTACTCCGGCTGGCCCTTCCTGCTTGCCGATGATGAGAGTCGAGGCTTCATAAAGGCCAGTGCCGGTCGTAGCCCCGGAGTTTCAGTCCAGCTGTAGTCCAGAAGGTGGGTGGGAGTCATTGGGCTAATGAGGATGTGATCTAGTCCAGGACTACGTTACCCTGAATCCTCAGCTCCCCTGCCAGGTTTGCAAGGCTGGAGCCACCAGTCAAGCCGGTGGCCTCGCTGGCGCAGAGCGCCTGGACGTATAACCCCCTGCTACTCCCTGCCTAATGGAGCAGAAACGATGGCCCTGTTTGCTCAACCGCCTGTCGGCTCCTGCTTTGCTCGGTTGGGGGTGCGGGGGGTGGGGGGGGCCAGGCAGGGGAGGGCTGACATTAGGACTCACACACGTGGCAACACACCCGAGTTGTGTGTGTGTGTGTGTGTGTGTCGCTTCGGCCGTAAAATAAAGCGTTGGGCCACTAATGGCTCTACCCAGTTAATGGAGTCATTAAGATTGAATTGCGGGTAGAGGTGGTGTGTGTGTGTTTTGTGTCATTGTGTATGTATGTGTGTGTGGGACCTAAGGGGTTCATTGTACATGGGCTTGGAGTAGCTATAAGGCAGTGTTTCCAGTAATATAATAGGTTCATATAGAGCTTTAGGCATGATTGACACTCTCCATATTAAAATTCATGAAAAAGGTCAGTCTTTAATGGTTTAATCAGGTTTGGGTGTAATACTTAGTGTGTAAGCTCAGGTGACACTTTTGGGCTGAGTTAATCGTTTTCCGTAGATTAAGGAGCTGAAAGCACGATGTCCCTAGAATGTTCACAGCAGGATGAGTAAAAGCCCTCATGCAGTCAGAGGTTGGGATGGGGGGGTGTGTGTGGAAGGTGGAGGAAAAGGTTAAGAAGGTTTGTTTGAGGATCTTAGCTTGAGAGGGCGTAAGCCTGTTGAAGGGCGTTGTGGGTATTATCGCGTGTTGAGTTTCGCTGGTGTGTGACGTAGTCTCATTAGGACTATGGCAGCAGTGCTGCGACCCTTAACCACTGGGCCTGGTTATGTCATGTCACTTGGGGCCAATCGGAGACACCACAGAACGACATGTCTAAAAAGTCCAGTGTAGTTTTACGAGGTTTGGGGGGGGGAGTTGGATATCGTGTGAGACATTGAGGACCAGCGTCTGAGATCCGATGTTACATTGTTCCCGAGCTCGTCACACGAGATGAAAGCTCCGCAAAGGGGATTCCTGCTATCTGGGTTCCAGAAGGGACATTATCTCTTGAAATGCTGTCCGAACCGACTCGTCCCAGAATGCAGTTACTGCCTACTAGCGTAGATCGAGGCTGAAAGTGGGAAAGGAAACGTCCGTGCTGTCTCTCTCCATCCAAACGTTTTAACCACGTCTGCAGGAAGTCCTCAACCAACCTAGATCCACTGGAACTCTTGGTAATAGCGTGCACCGATTTCCCACCCTGCATTGCGGTTGACAGTATTTTTCGCAGTGAGACTGTGTATCACACAGAGTTTGTACCGGGGACAGTGTGAGAGTTTGTGTGCTCACGTACCTGTGATGCTGACAGAGGATAATGACTGTTCCCATCATGGGGTCTGGAGGTGTCATGGGGTCTGGAAGTGTCACCGCCTCTCTCCGTTGTCTCCCCATCATTGGTCATTAGAGGGCACGAGGGCCCAGCCATCATCTTTACTGATGAGGACTACAACCCATCTGAAGTTCCCTTTAGGGGGAAAACAAATAATTGTGTTGTATTTACAAGTTCCTTTAGCGAAATGTAACTATGAACCTCAGCAAAGACAAGAAACTCAATGTCATGTTTTGTGTTGTGTTTTATTCTATTTTGTTATATTCTATATTATATATATAGCTAATGTCACCTGACATCAGCAAGTGTACATTAGAACGGTAGCCTATCTCTTTATGCCTCATGTCCCTGGCTTGTCTTCTAAGCTGCAAGGTCTCCACCAACAGTTACAGAAGACACTCTGGTGGCAAAATGTTGCTTCTTCTGCCAGCGTTCAGTAACCCTCGAGTCTCTCACTTTACGATGTGGTAAACTCTTGACTAACTGAGTACACGCTTTGTGCTCTGGGCGTGATAACGCACAACTTCGCTAGTCGCTAGTCCCTCATCTAACAATTGTTGGATAGTGATAAATAAAGTGTTGTTTTCATCTCTTTACTAATGGAGTGACTGAAGTTCAGTTCTAAGTTCTGGGTTTTTCTAAGTATTACCAATCTGCAGATGGGAGAGAGAGTTTAACAAACACCTGTAACCAAGTCTCTTTGAGTCATGAATGTGAGAGGACGGTGTTTATAGTGAACAGAGAAAGACAAAAACAAACGATAACATACAGCCAATAGGTGTTTGTTATTACAGTCAGCCGGATACTACACCAAAGAACTGTGCCAGTCATCACAACACAGTAGGAACACCTGCATGAATGGATGATAAGAAAGAAAACATGAGCAGATAATACGTTAATAGCTGATCTACTGATTATGATTTACACGAGCACGTAGAAAATCAATTTTTTTCCACAGTAGTGTGTGTGTGTGTACGTGTGTGTTGGTGCAAGATTGACTTGCTGTGTCTCTATTATTGGAGTCATTCTCCTAAGAGTCTTCCTGGCATGGCGCAGACATAAGCCCCATGCTCGCACGAAACCAACAAATGTAATCAAAGCACCCTGTACTGTACAGTATCTTTGTGTTTACTTCAGCGGACACAAGCCGGCGAGCGCGTTCTCAGGTGAGTGGCATTTTGATGGCCTTAAGGTGTCTGTTTGTGTAAACCCAGCAGGGCAACGCTGCAGCAGGGCCGCTGTTACGGGCACATTGTGTTCTTCAATCCAGAAGAAACACAAATCGATTCGTTTGGTGCTGTAAGCGAAGGTGCTGCTGGGAACTTGACGGATCCTTGCCGATCAAGGGGACTGGCGCGCGGGTTTAGAAGACCGCGCTACTCCAGCGCAGAGACCGAGGGAATTATTATGGGATGTTCATATCTGGTGTGTAGTTGTCAGGTGTCTCAATGTTTGATCGAGTTGCTACAGGTCCGGTTTCTGAGGCTCTTTTTCCGGGGCTGGAGATGAGCTGCTTGGTAGAGTGCTGGTGCTGAGATGTAGCCCTTGTGTTTTCGTTTTTTTGGGGGGGGGAGGGTGGGGTGGGAGGGTGGAGGAAGGGGGGGGGGGGGGGGGTGGAGGAAGGGGGGGGGGGGAGGGGTGCTCCAGTTTAGCCCATTAGCGAACAGAGGGTAAGATAAAAGACACATCCACGCAGGCAATTGGAAAACAATTTCTTTACATGGAATAATCAGCGAAACCAATTTCACCATTAATGGAGGAAAAGTAGTTAGCCTTTGGCACTTTGTAGTGATATCCTTTCCCTGCCAATAACAACAGCAGTTCCAGCACAGGGTGGAGCTAGAACCTGAACCAGATCCATCTTATCTACCTATAGCTTGCGTGTGTCTGTTTCTCCAGGCAGAGACAAAAGGACGAACCTTCTGATGGATTGTGCGTGTCATCGAACTGCACGTTGCCCCGGCATTCATTTGGAACCCAGCCAAATGAGCTGGCGTTGCCGTGGAGATCAATCTCGTCTTTGGTTGGGTTTGGGGGATGCGGGGGGGGGGGGGGATTGTGTCAACGGTTACAATGTAAATCCTCTGAATGCTTACCTAGGCCGTCGTCTCTGCTGCCCAGGCCACCGAATCCATCACACTCAGACCTGTCACAGGACACAGTGCATGCAGGGCACCTTTATATATATATCCCTTGTATTAGAACCTGATTCACTTTCACCCCCCTCCAGGGTTTTTACATATAAACCCTATGGTACAAAAAGGGTATGGATATTTTTAGACAGACACTAACATGCAATCACAACCACAAAAACACACTCATGACATACACGTGTTCATGCATGTACACACACACAGACAGACATCCACACACGCCCGTCAAACAGGGTTTAAAGAGGGTGGGAACATTCGGGGAGAAAGGGGGACGGGGGGTGGAGAGGAAGGAAGAAAAGCAGGAGAGAAAGGAAGTGATCACTCAGCAGAATAGAACCAGAGTCTTAACAGTAGCCGGCTAATCCACCTGGCTTAGGGCGCCTGGGCTTCTAAAGCCCGGTGGGGAGGAAGAGGAGCTCAGAAGGGGGTCCGGCTCTGGGTCCGGCTAGCCCCGGGCCACGGGGGGAGACCCAGACTATCGATTAGCCATCAGGACCTCCTAGCTGTCTGTTCCCCCCCCCCCTCCTAACCCCCCAACCAGGTTCAGTCTGCCCCATCCCTGGCCTTTCTCACGGCAACACCGGGTCTGCGGGGGCGGATTGGGGAGACGAAAGAGAGAGAGACGGAGTGAAAGAGAGAGGTAAAGAGTAAACATCTTTTTGAGAAGGTGGGATGAAATCAAACAGGTAAACAAAAGAAGGGAGCAAACAATCTTGGCCATGGTCTTGTTGAAATGGGTTCATAACAATGTGTGTGAGTGTAGGTGGTTTATGTACGTGTGTGTGTGTGTGTGGCGGCTGGTGGTTGTGTTTATTTGTGAGAGCGTTATGGTAAATAAAACTCGACATGGCTGGCAGGGAGACAGGTGGGGGAGGCTCGGCCAGCAGAGAGCTGCTGTCAATCACTGAGAGGGAGAGGAGAGAGAGAGAGAGAGAGGGAGAGGAGAGGGAGAGAGAGAAGGGAGAGGAAGGGAGAGAGACGGGAGAGGGAGAGAAGGGAGAAGAGAGGGAGAGGGAGAGAGAGAGAGAGAAGGGAGAGGGAGGGAGAGAGAGACAGAGAGAGAGAGAGAGGGAGAGAGAGAGAAGGGAGAGGGAGGGAGAGAGGGAAGGGAGATGGGAAAAGTGAGAGGGAGAGAAAAATGAAGAGAAAGATAGAGATGGGATTGAAAAGTGAGAGTGAGAGTGGGGAAGGACCCAGAGGGAGAGAGAGACAGAGGGAGAAACAGAGGGGGAGAGAGACGCACAGTCTTGGAACGGGCCAAACGGACAATCCTTTGAAGTTGCCTGCATTGGCATATCATGAATAAAACATGAGCAATGTTTGCTTTCTAGTAAGCAGGGCCAGATGGGGAGCCTGAGCGTCACTGAGAAGTCTGGGAAGCCATGTTCACGTGACAACGCTGCCAGCCATCGAGCCATGAACCGTACAGAACACCGCCTAGCAGACCCTCTGTGTGTAGATTCTACTTCCTGTCAAGTTTCATGCTCCAGCTTGACTTGACTTCCCTAGCAACCTGACCTCTGTCACTATGGAGGGGTCTACCCGTAGTTTACAGCATATGACTGTGAAGGTAAATAAATGAAAAGACCAAACTGAGATTGGATGGGTTTTCAAAGGATACAACTCTTTCTTAAAGGCAGGGTAGGTCATGTTGTTGAGACACACTTTTTGTAATATTTTTTTATTTTATTTTTTTCAAAAGGTTGAAGAAATATTTTCAAAAAACATTTAGATTTTTTTTATAAAAGATGGAAAAATACAATTCTTAGAAAGGTTAAGAAAAAAGGTTTGAAAGGTAAAAAAAAGAAAAAAATCTGCATCATTGATGAGTACTTAATGAGGACCCTACTATATTCCACTGTACTCTAGCCTAGAGCATGTACTCTGCTCTATGCTTCTCTGTTCTTGTGTGGGATTTTTTGGGGAAAGGTTGAAAAAATATTTTCGAAACAATATTATCCAAGCTATATTTTCCAAACTATATTTTCCAAAAGTATTTTCCATATTTACATGTGGATGTAAATGTTCAGTAGTATTCTGTGTGTGAATGTTTCATATGAATGTGTACGTGTTTGATGTGTTTGTGTAAGGACAGTCTAAATTCGTTTCTAATCGACCCCTCATACCATAGTCAGGCAACGCGTTCATGTGTTTTGGAGGAGTGGGTTTGAAGAGAGGGGGTGGGATATGTTGCTATGAATCCTTTGGAAGTTAAACCAAAATTGCTAGGCTCGCAAAACGTACCGATCCTGCCTTTAATAATCCGACGGCTGTTCTAATGTTGCCCACCGTGATCGTCACCTCATTATTACAGCCCGCCTAAGCACCCATCTGGATGTTGCTTTCTCTAAATAAATGCCAGGTTCCAGAGTTCATGGTTAAAGCTTTAGAGGAATCAGTAACAGCCCCTAAATCTCACTGAGGCGGATCTACGGGGAGATTAGACGACGGCGGTTAAAAAGGAAGCGTTTTCGGAAATGGTTTTTTTGGTTTTACAGGCAAGTGACAGCTCCACTGTAATGGGATGTTGATCCCTTTCATGCAAACCTGTATAGCTTTCTCTCATTTCTCTCTCTCCTACTTCATACGTTCATAAATACATGTGGCACACATACATATAAACGTATATCTTCTCTATTAATCCGGTTGTTGAAATGCTGTTGGCTAGACTGATTGGCCACGTACGCCAACACAGTTTATTAAGTGTAGCAAGAGAGGGAGAAGTTTGTCAGCACTTTACTTAAACTATTCTTGGTAAAGGTCAATTATTACATTTTATGACTCACCAATCCAACATGACACCTGTCAAAACTAAGTCATGCCACCGCAGGTCTGTGACACAATGCATTTAGCTTTGTCGGTTTAAAGAACGCTAACAGCTAATGTTTATCCAGCCGTAGTCTTCATGTACTGCCAGCCCATGCCTGTTGCCGCTCTTTCGACAGCATTAAACAACTTAGTCGCAAATTGACTCGTTAAGAGCAGTCATGACAGGTGTCATTTCCTGCGTTCTCTACATGTTGCCAGACGCCTCCGGTCACAAACCTCACAGCAAGAGACGCTTCACACCACCCTCTCATCTCTCACTGTTCGCTCTCTCGTCCGGTGAAAAAAAAAAAAAAAAAACGTATTTGCACGTGACATTTGATGCGCATTGTTGGATCGCTTGATGACAATGATGTCACCTTCACAATTTAGCCATCTGGAGTTCGAGTCTTATCTCTTTCTGATACTAATTCTCGTCACCACCACTTCTCATTGGCTCCTCAGGCGAGTCAAACCGAGCCATTTCTATCGATTGTTATTTTGTGTGTTTTTTTCTTCTACCATTTCTTCAAAAGTCTAACGTCGCCGTTAAGTCTCTCTGTTTTCTCCCAGCCTTGGTGGGATTGTATAAAGCAGTAATTGTATTTTCTCTTTCTGTGATAACAGAGTGGTCTGTTTTGCTTTTGGAGCCTGTATTGGAGTGTTAACACAGTCCCTGTGCTCAGTCTGTCTACCTGCATATCAGCACAGCAGATTCTATCTCCATCCATGTGAATTTCCTCTTTTGTCACAAAACCCACTTTTCTCTTATGCTATTACTGTACTGCGCTCTCGCTCTCATTGTCTATATCTCGATCTTTCTATCGCTTTCCATCTTTTTCTCTTTCCCCACTTCCTCCTCACTTCCTCTCTCTCTGTTTTTCCTGTCTTCCTTATCTCCTCCGCCACTGTCTCCTTTACTTTCTATTTCCTCATCCCGTCACAGTTCTGTAAATTCTGCCTCCTTATCTTCCTCCCTCCCCCAATCCATCCGTCTCCTCCTCCTACCTGGTAATTCCTTCTCACTTGTGTCTTGTGCAACCTGGTGGTCTTCATTTGCATGTATCCAGCGAGGGGCTGGTGGAACGTGACCTGCTAAATTAGAATGTTGTGGCACAGCAACACACATGCAGGAGGTTCGACAATTTGGCTCAGAGCGTTGTCATCGCCTTCATGGTCTCTCTCTCTTTCTCTCTTTCTCTTATCTACCTGTCTACCTGTCTCATTTTATATTTCTATCTACCTCTCTCCCTCTGTCTCACTGTCTCTCTGTCTCTTTCTGTCTCTGTCCATCACACTATCTTTTTGTTTCCACCTTTTCCCATCTATCTCTCTCTCTCTCTCTCTCTCTCTCTCTCTCTCTCTCTCTCTCTACTCTCTACCGCTGCTCTTCTCAGGCTCAGAGGGAGTGTTCCAGCTCACCTGCTTCTAGTCCCCCCCCCCCCCCCCTTCTCTTTCTATTCTTCCCTGTGTCTATGTCCATGCAAGGGCTCTCCACCCGGGCTGTTCTCCCTACCCAACGGAATAGATCCTGACGGTCGACCATAAATCAACCCAATCAAAAATCATTGCCATTGGGACCTCTTTCTCTCTCTCTCTGTCTGTCTCTCTATCTGTCTCTCACTGTCTGTCTGTCTCTCTCGGTCTCTCTCTCTCTCTCTTTCGTCTGTCCTTCACCTTTGGTCTTTCCAAATGGGGACAGGGGAGAGGGAGGGAGGGAGAGCAGAGGGGTTACAGAGAAGGTGAGAGATAATGAAAGGTGTAAGGATGAAGCGTGTGTGTGTGTGTGTGTGCGCGCGCCTGTGCCCCTGTCCTTAGGTGTCTGTGAAAAGCTGAAAAAATCCACAAGCTTTTACCAGGTTGTGTGTTTTCTCGTGAACTCTGGCCCCCTGGAGCTTTGTGTAGAGCTGGTGTGGAGGTGGAAATGATGTTATGTCAGCGTTTCCCAAGTCTGTCCGAGACATACGCACACACACACATTGAGGGGTGAGGGAGTTAAAGGGAAAAACAAGTTGGGGTGAGACGATTGGTGCAAAAATGCCAAGAGAGCAGGAGAAAGCGAGAGAACTGGGGGGGGGGGGGGGGGGGGGGGTGGAGGGGGGCAGTGAGAAAGTCGAGAGGGACGGAGGATTCAGGAATATGAAATTTGCGAAGATGGGTGTGTGAAGGGAGGCGTGTAACTGGAGATGACACTCAGGCACACACACACACAAACACACACACACACACACATGCAAAGACACACAGACAGACATGAACACACACACACACAGGTGCACACACACAGACACACACATAGGCACACAGACACACATGCACAGACACACATGAATACACACACACACACAGACACACATATACACAGACACACAGACAGGGACTTGCGCACACTCGTGTGAGCTGATTGCAGGCAGCGAAGCATTGGGTAAAGCTTTATTGGTCTAATAAAGGCAGGCGACAGGCTAGGGGTTTGTCTGGGATCTGTTGCCGTAGAGCTAGTTACCAAGGTGTGTGCCAGGCCCAGTCTGTGTGAGTGTGTGCGAGAGAGCCAGAGAAAGAGCAAGAGAGAGAGAGAGAAGGAGACAGATAGAGCCAGAGCGAGACAGAGAGAGACAGAGATAAAGAAAGAGAGATCAGAGACAGACAGAAAGAGATAGAGAGACAGGGAGAGAAAAGCAGAGGCAGAAAGCGAGAGGCAGAGGGAGAAAGAGGGTGAAGAGGGTCGGAGCAGAACATAGTGTTCACTCTGTTGAGGGAGCACCAGAGATTGAGAATACACAATTTATGTCCACCGCACCGCGACACTCTATAATACACACATACACACACTCTCACCAGAACACACTGTGACACAAGACACACACATACACTGCAGTGCATCGACCACTGAGGGGACGCACTGATGCATAGTTGTGTTTGGGGACTCTGAAAAAGACGGATGGCGGGGTGACGGGACCCTCAGTCAGAGGTGGAGATGGAGAGGAGGGTGAGCGGGGGAGGGCGGGGGCGGGATGTGGAGGACGGGTTCGAGTGGAGGAGGGAAAGGAGCGGGGAGGTCTCAATGGGATGACGGTGTGGAGGAAGAAAGATGAGATGGAGGGAAGAAGATGGAGGGAGTCTAGGGAAGAGGATGGGGGAGGAAGGGAGGGGTGGAGGGAGGGAGGGGTGGAGGGAGGGAGGGGTGGAGGGAGGGGTGGCTGTTTGTCCTCTGCTGCTGAGCGGACACCGCTTTGGCCCCTCCGGCTCAGTTCTCTTGACTGTCTCCATCTCTTCATCACAGAGGGGAACAAAGATCCACATGTTATTAAAGATCAGCCCAGCAAGAAAATATATAAATAAAGGCACAGTTAGAGCAAGTATAAATATAGCGAAATCCCTCCAGCCATATTATCTCTATCTCTCTCTCTCTCTCTCTCTCTCTCTCTTTCTCTCACTCTCTCTCTCTCGCTTTCTCTCTCTCGCTCTCTTTTCAGGCCAGTGAGGAATTCTTCTCATTCTCTCACTCCCCTCTTTTACATAATAATTGAAGCGCTGTTCGTTCTCATCATCGTTCTTCTTACTTGCCATCTCCATCTGTCTGTCTTTTTCCCCTCCTCTTTCTTCCTCTCCTCCATCTCTTCATCAATTTCTCTCCGTCAGACGGACTTTCGCTTCCCATGGTGCCTCTGCATCTCTGTCATGGCTTTCTCGCTGTTTCAACCACCTTTTCTCTCATTCTCTCCATCTCGTCCTCTCTCTCCCAATCCCCTTGTCTTCTGTGTGTGTGTGTGCGTGTGAACACGCCATACGGGGCAACGCACCGTCCTGTCAGGCAGGTGAGAGAGGGTGACACGCGTGGCAAGTCGAGGCGGCGGGGGGCCCGTGTCATTTCTCATCTCTGTTATTTCCTGCTCAACATGTTATCCTAGCTAATTACTGCTCCTGAAGCATTAAATATTTACGTCGGAGGATAATTAGTGGCGGAGACGTCCACAGAGCGTACTCCACTGTACCAGGATCAGATAGCACACAGCGCTGGAGACAGACTGCGTTTCTAACTGTGCAGGTAGATGATTAGAAAAATTAAGGTTCTACCCAAAACCCTATTCGATTCTCCTTGTGGGTGAATCCTTAGAGAAACTCCCATTTGATCCATGGAAAACCTCCTGTAATGGTTTAATCAAGTCTCATGGGAGTAGAAAAAGGTTCTATCAGGTGTTAAAGAAGTGTTTTATTAAAACCGTTCTCCAAGGAAAACAACAGGGAGAACCGAGGAACCTTTTAAAAACTCCTCCGGAGACGGTGTAGTGGGAGTTTGTGTTGTTGCTGAGATTCGCATGTTATTACTGCTCTTCCATTGAGTGATAGCACAAGTCTACAGAGCGTGAGGTGGGAGGGGCTGCACTGCGAGAGCTTGGCACCACATCCTTTATTTACTCGGGGGTTTCTCTTTCTCTTTATCTCTTTGTCTCGCTCTCTCATTTTCCGCCGAAACCGAAACACTTACTCCGTTTTATCATATGGCCGGAAAACATGGCACCCAGTTTGACAGGTCCTCATAAAGCATTTGCGCTTGACCGAGCATGACAGGCGAGCCTTCGGTGGAGAAGAAAATCAACAAATGAGAGAAAAATGGAGCACATTTCCACAGTCTTCCAGTCAAATTTTCTGTTGTTGACGGGAGCAGGTGCACAACATGATTGCTTTTCTAATAGACAAGCTGGCCCAAGTAGGAAACTGGAAAGCACGCACCACCTGTGTATGTGTGTGGGTCCTATGTACTTGTGTGTGTGTGTGTCACAGCCTGTAATTATGTAGCTACAGGTGTGTGTGTGTGCTCTGAATTTGCCAGCAGCAGTGACTTGTAAATATTTCAAAGGAGCCATGTTCTCTCGAACAAAGCCACACACAGAGAGGACCAACGTCGTGCTGTCACATGGTCTTCCTGTGGGAGTGTCTTAGGTGAAGGTCAGACCTATTTATGTAGATTAGAAGGTTCACTAACCTTCGTTAAAAAGACGAAGGTTTTTCTTCCCGTGTTTGTATCTGTTTAATACGCCGCAGACTTCCCCTCCCTGGGGAACGTGCTCCTGCACAAAATGCATGCACACACACACACATACACAGTCACACACACACGCACAGAGTCACACAGTCACACACACATACACACACACACAGTCACACACACAGTCATACATACACAGTCACACACACAGTCTTACACACACAGTCACATAAACAGAGTCACACACACACGCACAGACTCACACACAGAGTCACACACAGAGTCACACACACAGTCACACACACACACACACACACACACACACACAGTCACACACACAGTCACATAGTCGGCTGGCTTGCTGGTTAGGTGGCTGAGATCTGTTGGTAGACTTGGAAGACCATCCTGTTAGCACTCTGTGTTCTCATTATCATACACACACACACACACATCTTGATGCCAAAATGTCCGCTTCCTTTCCACAGTTACATTGTGCCGTTCCTTCTCAGTGTGCTGGCATGGAGCCACAGGGCTGGTCACGCCAATAAAGATCCTTTGAACTGAAATGAATTGAGTGCAGAGTGTAGAGTGAAGGTAGGGCAGAGTGAGGGAGAAGGAGAAAGACCGAGATTTGTGTTTCGCCATGAAAGGGTTCTCACCTTGTTGTTTCTCTGTGTAGTTGTTAGAAATGGAACGTGTTCCAGTCCATCTGGGAGACGGATATGAATAGACGGATGAACAGTCAGTCAGTCAGTCAGTCAGTCAGTCAAGACAGTTATTCAGTCAGTCAGGCACACGGTCTTGCAAGGAAACCCACTGTCCGAATGTGCGAACACGTTGTTTTTGTGCAGTCATGATTTAGAGACAGCTTTGACCAGGATGAGAGACCAGGATAGGAAACCAGGAGACAAGGACAGGAAACTAGGAGACAAGGACAGTAAACTAGGAGACAAGGACAGGAAACTAGGAGACAAGGACAGGAAACTAGGAGACGAGGACAAGAAACCAAAACAGGAGACCATGGCTAAGACAAGCCTGCCTACTGGCTCCTCCCCCTTGCTCCGCCCTGCTCTGCTAATGAGAACACACAGACCCAGAGGTCAGAGATGAGAGGAGGCTCTAAAAACAGGCCTTGTTATGACATCAGAGCTGTGTCAGTGTGCGTGACAGAGCGAATGCCAAGATCGTTAGTTTGTCAGGATGTGTGTCATGGTGTGTGAGATGTGCTCACACCTTTGCATGATGTTATGAATGGCGTCCTTGCTCTGAGCGCTTTGTCGATACAATGTGTCATTGTCACTCGTCAGTGCACAGCTGTAGCATGGGAACACTGACGGAAACACACACAGACACACACAGACACACACACATACAGACACACACACACACAGACACACACACTTTGTCTTCCTGCTCTGTCAAGCTTCCTCCGCAGTCATTGGTAGATGTGTTTTTGTCCGTGAGCACACAAGCTGTCAGAAGTTTTAAG